>NC_043705.1:144321808-144362501 GCF_006229205.1 Suricata suricatta
TCTGACGCTGCTCACCCAGAGAGCAAGCTCTCCAACCGACTTCCAGACACGTCTGTGCCGTTCCCAGGGAAGATGGTGGCAACTCCAGAACGCACGACAGAGAACGCTTTCCCCACCGGGTCCGCACAGGCCACTTCTCACCGTTCCTGGAGGCTGTGATCCCTGCCGCTGTGTGCTGTGCCCAAGAGGGTGCAGCCAGCTGAGCCTCGTGTTGAAAAAATGTTGGCAGCCACCCTAAGTTCAAATCGATATTACTGTCACGGTTGATTTTTATAGTTTTCCTGAAGGCTTTAGCAACAATAGACCAAGGCGGGCTTCGTGGTACCTGAACCTCAATCGGGCCTGCATGTTTCTGATGTGTATTTAATTTGGTTTTGGCACAGAGTCTCTGTTTTTCTTGGGTTTTACATCATTTATGAGGTTGCATGGATACACGCTAACAAAACATCATCTATAATCAAACGAGGCTCACAGAAGAAAGAAATGCATGCCAATTCCGACTAATCTTAGCCTTTATGGGAATAGTTATTTGTTCAGAATGATTAGCCAAACATCTGTGTCAACACTTTCGGAGCTGGAGAGAGAGATGTTCATCGCCACATTTACGATGATATTTCTAGTTCCACAGAGGGCAAATGCTCATCGCAAACAAATGTCTCAGCTCAGCCCTTCTGAGGACAATCGACCCTCCTAATTAATTGTAATAATTAAAGACACAGATATTTGCAACGGCTGCATGTGTGCATGTTGGGCAAGAACAGTTTGCCAAGTTTCGTACTAAACTTTCTAATAAAGTGGCCTCCTGTCATCCCCTGGAATCACTTTAGGAAGAAAGTCGTTTTCTTTCCCCCATCTCACAGACGCATATGGTCTCACCTAGCCCTCTAATCCAGGCATCACTCAGCAGTTTCTGGGGGGAAACAAAAAAAAGCATAGAGGCTCATCAAGGGCGGTTTATGGGATTAAGGATGACAAGACAATGTCAATAATAGAATCCGCTGTACAATGTCTCCTGCAGGACACAGCATCTGTGCTTTGTTGTCCTGCACACACAGGGCAGCCCTCAGTGTTCGTGGCAGGGAACACGTTTCTCCTGGTGATTTCAGACACACAGCTGCCAGGCGGAGCCAACCCCACCGCCCAGCCACATCTGCTGCTCTGGGGAGCTGGCGAGGGTCACGTGGGCTGCACCGTGGGGAAGGAACGTCTTCTGTCCTGCGCTAAGTCCTCCCTGCCAGGGGCAGGTTGCGCTCTGCTGGTGATCTCTTCTCCTTCCTGACATCGTTTATGTCACCCTTCTGCGGGGCAGACATCAAAGGAGGGAACCTGATACCGAAATGAGATCCGCACGCATGTGGCGGCCGGACCAGTTTCTCAGCCTAGGAAGAGGCATAGATGCAGCTGAGGAAAAACCAGGACTGTGTTCCTAGCCCGGAGTGAAGCCGGTGCTTCTCTGTCTCCCTGCATTGGAGGACTCCGTGGAGATGGAGCATTTCTGTCCCATGGGGATCATCTGAAAGTGCCCATTGGTGTGGGGGGAGCAGCATCTGTGTTTTGTCAGCTGCGTCTTCCGTGGGCACCCGGGGCTTTCCCAAGCCCTCAGAGGAGGCCAACATGAAACCCTGAGTCATGGGATCAACTCTAACCTAGAGACAAATTCCTTGAGTTTAATAAAATGAAGTTTTAAATAAAATGAGGTGGGGTTTTTTCTTCCTTAAATGTCTGTCCCTATTGAACTTGGATCCTTCTTAAGCCCCTGAACTATGGTATAGAGGGGTGAGCAGTGGAAACAGAGCAGTCTGAGATACTTCAGTCTCCGGTTGTGGTGGATTCCTTGAATTAATCACGCCAGTTGGATGGAATCCAATTTCAGGTTTGATCTCACTCTTTAGAAGCAGTTTTATCTTTTTGTTTCCTGAAGTCTTTTTGTTTCATGCAGTTCTCATGCAGCACAACTGGGGAAAATGGCCCAGACATACCCGCGTGAACTCAGGAAGGCATGCAAGGGTCTTTCCAGAGTGTTCTGGCTTGTTCAGAGAAAGCTCTGGCTGTGAGCCAAAGTCCTCATATTTCCAAGAGGGTTTGCAATCAGCTACCTCAGCATCATAGAGCTTTAGTCTGGCCTTCTGCGTTTTCCTCACTTGGGTTCATTAAAACC
Source organism: Suricata suricatta (assembly GCF_006229205.1). NCBI lineage: Eukaryota > Metazoa > Chordata > Mammalia > Carnivora > Herpestidae > Suricata > Suricata suricatta. Next base: position 144,323,967 of record NC_043705.1, read on the forward strand.
CCTTATGTTCTGGTTTGTGCAAATTGAACCAAAAAAAACATTGGCCAACCTTCACCAAGGAGCCGAAAGCTGACAGGAGAGAAGACTGGGTCTTATTTCACTTCAAAGTTGGTCAATTCAACTGTCCTTCAGACAGTGTTCCAAGGTTGGGTAAATCCCAACCTCTTGGTTCATGGCCGTCCAGAACGTCAAGGCTTCTCCTGAGCCCTGCAGTTCTGCCTTGGAATCCAAGTGCTGAGCGGGAGTTCGGTTCAATACGTCTCCAAGGAGGCAGATTGGTGTGTCAGCACCAAATCGACGGGACAAGCACGTGGCTGGAGAGGGCGTTCAGGTGCTCAGATAAATTTCACTGAGTCCTTCCTGGTTTTCCCAGCAAGTGCATCATCTTCACCCAGTTCTGTCGACCTCCTCCCCTCGGGTGCATGTGTGACTTCACTGGTTGGTAGCTATTCATAGGACGGCCGCCTCCCTAGAGGATGTGTTTAAGGACAGGGATGGTTGTGGAGTTATGCCGTGATCCAAATCCCCCCATCCCGCTCCCCACCCCTTCCTTGGGCTCTCCGAAGATCAGAGCCTCCAGCACCTGCATCCTCTGTCCATTTAGAGTTCTACTACTTCCAAATTCCTTGATTCACAAAATACTATTTATTGCCAACAGATTTGACCAGTGACCTGCTCATTGTTCAAGTTCTCAGAAAACTGAACAGCTCGGTTTGGCACCTAGTCTGTGAAACCAGTGGCTCTTGAGGCAAATCTAAGCCTGGCCTGTACCTCCCGACTTGCTGCTCACCTCTACGGGAACTCCCAGAGGAAGCCCAGGGGCGGGGGAAGACGAGACCACGCATCCATCCAATGTCACCGCGGCTCTTCTGTGTGTCGCCTGACAATACTACGGATGCACTACTGGCACACAGACAAAGGGGGAAACCCTCATACTATTTATTGAACTTATTCACTCGGGTAGAAAGTTCCAATTTTACAAGAGCTGCTTTCCAGCCTTTGGACTAAATTTTGGACGCGTTGAACCAGTTAATTGGAGTCATTCAGAAATTATCATAATTTGCTCCATTTCCTCTCAAAATGTCCCCTTTTCATCGAACCAGTTCCGTGTTTTGTTGGAGCTCTCAGCAGCCAAGCTATTGAATGCATGTGTGCTGTCTCTCTAGTTCAAGTACTTGGTTCTGAGATAAAGAAATCTGTGAAAAAATGAATCCTTGAAGCTGTTGTCCAAGTTCCCATTCTTTTTCTTGGGATGCTGGTCTTACGTTTTGACTCAAAAGGACTGGCCAAACATGTTTTCAGTAATACCTTAATGATTTTGTGACTGTCCAAAAAGAGAAAAGATTGGTAAAAAACGAACGAAGGTTGAAGAGGGTCTTCTGCCTTCAGTTTCTGTTTGTTCTGGAAAATGTGCAGGAGAGAGGAGGCTGTTGGGAGGCTGGGGAAGGGCAGGGAGGAGAGAACACTGGGCTCCCAACAATCACACGATGACGGAGGGAGTGACCACTGAAGTAACTGAGAAGTGCTCTGTGTTCTTGGACTATGCCCACGATGCAGGGCAGGTCCCTCGTTTCTGAGGGGGGACCTGGGGGCTGAGAGCAGGGGTAAGAGAAGAATCAGAGGAAGGGAGTTGAGGTGAGCATCCCTGCCTGGGAGACAGTATTCGTGTTTGGATCCACTTTGCCTTGGACTCAATGACCATAACCCTCCATCTAGGAAATAACTAGGACCCAGTCAGCTCCTTACGCCCCCCACATCACCACCCTGTAGACACACTCGGTGATGGAGTGGGCGGGACTAATTCCACGGACTCTCTGATCTCCCCATGTGATGCGCTGTTCCTCATTATCTCCAGCGGCTCCCCCCCATCGCCCACTGTCACACCCCACGCTCACCACCTGCTGTATGCAGCATGAGCCCCGCCACCCTGTCATCTGATCACGCCTCTGTTCTTCCACAGCAGGTTTCGATGCCTCCCCCACTGTGGTTTCCCTGCATCCCATGGACTTCAGCATAGAGTAGGTGTTCAGCAAACGTCAACCAAGCGAGTAGAAGAAACGCATACCAGACCACCTACTCATTGGGTCTCGGGTGGTGGAGCAGAGCTGTGAGCTTGTCCACACTTAACCTCATGGGGGGAAATCCCTTATTAGGATGAGGACTCGACTTATCACTAATCCCTTCTTTAAAATAACCAAGCACTTTTCGTTTAATTAGTCACTTTCCTGGAAGTGAAATATAACTCTCTCCCTTTGGACAAAAGCAGTCCATCCCCTTCTCTGCTGCTGTGTGCCTCTCCCAAGGCCACTGCCTTCCTTCACCTTGCTTAGAGCCCTCCTGTCTTCTCTGCTGTTTTCTCTTCCCCCTGGGCACAGGGACGCTCTCCGTCTGCTCGCACAGCCTTTCCCTGGAATCATAAGTGTACTTCTCCCTCTCTGTCTGACAGAGCCATTTCCCTCCCCATCCCGTATCCACAAAAATGTGCATACCTTTCCACTCCTTTCCAGCTCTCTCTCATACTCCCCATTGCAGCTGGACGGGGCCAGCTCATAGTTTGGGAGATTAGGTCACTGTGGGTTGTCTACACAGCTGTGTTTCTGGCAGGGCCCCGGAACCGCTAATCCCATCCCTCATGGTGGAGCCCATAGTTTAGTCTCAGGCATGCCCATGCTCCTGGAAACATGACACATTCATAATAAAGTCAAAACACGAGTCACCTAGCCCTGGAGCCCAGCTCTACTTCCAAATGTCTTCCCTCAGCTTCCCTAGCCTTGGTGGGGCTCTGGACTCATGGAGACCCTCCCAGCTGGTGGCGGAGCAGCTGCTGTTTGGACCATGGCGGCTGCCGATCACGAGGCTTGAGGACATGGGCTGTGTGTGGTGGGTGGTCCCTGGGATGACAGGAGCAGTGGCTGCCATTCAGTGTGGAGGGGACCGGCATGCTGGCCCCTCCTTGTGATGGTCCTGGACACACCGAATGTGGAATTTGATGGGTGAGACTGTACCCATAGACTGGGTCCAAACCAGAAGAATGTCAAGGGTGTGCCCAAAGGGGGTTGGGAATTAAGTAATAGGCAGAGAAAGGGGCTAGTCCACACCTGGACTCTCTGTCAGTCTGTGGTCACCAACAGTCATAGTTGGCCAAGGTCTATGTGAAGGCAAGACCACAGTTATCAAAATAATGACTCTGGCCAAACACAGACCACACAACCAGGGGCTGCCAGAGGAGGAAGTGCCTTTCAGGCTAGGCCATGACCCACCAGTGGCCTCTCCACGTTTACTGAAACACCACAGCACGGGCAGGAGAATGCAACACCAGGAAGTGATGCTGGCCGCTACTCTGATACCTGGCCGCTGTGGCCCACGGACTGTCAGGATGCAGTATGGTTCTGGGCCTGTTGGAAACTCTACTCCAGCATCACTTACAAGAGAGAAGATAACTCACCTGCAGCACCCGAGAAGAGTACGCAGGAATCCAACCAACCGTCGCCGTGCCTGCCTGATCCTCCCGCACCTCCTGTGCCTGCCCTTGGCCAGCTCAGAAGCTGTCCTGCTCTTGTACGAGCCCATCTCCAGGGCCTCTCCATGAATCCAGGGAGGGAGACCCAATTCTCACCAGGAAGCCCTGAACCTCTGCCCCGAGGTTTTGAATAGAAATTCCTCAAGGGCAGAGGCAGAACAACATGAGCCCAGGGCACCCTGGGCACCACGTTCCCTGCTATTGACAGGATGGGCTCTGGGCTCACGGCGGCCCAAGGAGAGAAGCAAGGCGCTGCCGCTGAGAACGCCTGAGTCCCGACACCCTGCGTCAGCAGCCGCGGGGGTTGGAAGCGGGCGCACTGCCAGGGCTCCGCCATCCACCCCTCCTGGGAGAATGCCAACCTGCTTAACTGGCGTTTTCCTTGTGCTCATTCACCTCAGGTTTTCTGTTTCTTGCCACCAAAAGTGTCTTATTTGACTAGCAGCTTTCCATTCTAGAGTCTAATTACTTATTAAAGAAAGCTCTATACAGCACTGAAGTATGCCAGATCGATATCAAAGACTTTATTTTGGGCATAAAAATGGCAGGTCCCGGATAAGGGGTGGAGAAAGTAAATGTGCATGGAATGTCTTATTGTGTCAGAAAGTAAGGAAATGCTGAAAAAAGATAGCGAAAAAGAGACTTGTCACAAGGGCTTGTCACAGGCACACAGGGGCCGCCAGAAGGGGCTCCCACTAGCCAAAGCTGGGAGTATTTGCATTCCAATATAGTTAGGGATGACAATGAATTATTGCAAAATATCCATGGGTCTGTGTAAATAAAGAAGTAGATACTTAAGATAACTGGGGGTAGGGACAGGCTCTTGCTTGTAGTAGTGTTATTGCAGTGTTGTCGTGGTATTATGGTAGTATTGTCGTATCATGGTCTCAGGGTAGTAGTATTGTAGTCGTATTATAGTAGGGTTGTGGTAGTATTATAGTGGCCCTGAAGTAGTATTATAGGTGTATTGTAGCAGGATTATAGCAGTGTTATAATGGTATTTTGTGGTGGCATTGTAGTGGTGTTGTAGTGGTGGTATAGAAGTGCTATAGCAATATTGTAGTAGCATTTTAGTGGCGTTGTAGTAGTGTCATAGCAGATTTGTACGTGGTACTGTAGCAGTATTGCAATGGTGTCGATGTGGTATTTTAGTAGTCTTGCCAAGTCAAGCAGATAAATGCAGCGGGCATGCTGGGTAGAGCAGGCTTCATCTGGTGGCCATTGCTCTCCCGTGTGCTTCCGGAAGGAATCATCAATGAATGCTCAGTCTGTTTGGGGAGGGGGATGGATTTTGAGGGGGAGCAGGATACTGGCGAATCTTAAAGGGCCTCTCCACAGATGTCTTATTGGATGCACGGGGAAAACAGTGCAGAGCAGAGAGGTTGGACCCCAGGGAGGCCGGGTGCCTATGCAGACCACAGCCTGTGCTCTGGGCGCGAAACAGGGCAGAGACCAGTCCCACGAGGGCAAACACTTGCTGAGAACGTATCCCAAGCAAACAAGAAAGGCCAGAGTCTGAAATGTTTCAGGGGAAATGAGATCGAAGTGTATGACAGCTGAGCACAGAAAGTGACGCTAGTACCAGAGGACAAGTACCCTAAAGGACACCTTCGGGCCCACGGCCACACGTGGGGTGTAGACAGATCAGAGGGGTGTGTCCAATGTGAAACTCATGTTGGCGATGCCTGGACGATGGGCCAGGTAGGAGCACATCCACTGTCCGGGGGTCAAGGGACACGATGCCTGCAAACTGTGTGCTCAGACGGTTCAGAAAGTGTTCTATCCCGAGAAACGATGAAGCAGCTAATAGTAAAGAGGAAACAGCAGTTGCTCCTGAGTACAGGGTATACAGTGTCCTTGTTCTGTCTTAAAATGTTTCCTCTAATTTTGCAGTTATTTTGAAATAAAGTGTTAAAAACAACAGCAAAAGCAATGCAACATATTCCCAAAGAAGGACCCCAGCCCGCCTGGGCGTCCCTCACACTCAGGGACATGCTCAGCTTGGGTTTCTGCTGTTTGAACTTGGTAATGGGGCAGCAGGCGGGCCTGAGGCCACTCACTCTTCTGCCACGTGTTTGGTGACTTTCTCTTTCCAGGATGTTTGCTTCAATTAACCTCCAGGTAGCGGAGGGCGGAGAACACCCAGCTGTGTGCCAACAATAAGACTTGGCTTTCCTGCGGCCTCAGAAAAACTGTAAATAAACCAAAACGCAGGGGATGTTATTTGATCTGGAAAAGAGCTTGTTACAGACTCCAGGATGTTGGAAACAAAAGATATTTTAAATACCAGAGGGCGTTCAGGCATAGTTTAGAGGGTGTAATTCTGCCCAATATTCGCTGACATCAGTTGGAAGTAAACCATAGCTAAAAACTAAAATCCCAAATGTGAGAGGAAGAATTTTAAAAATCCAACGTTAGACCCCAAAGCTTCAGCGATTCATGTTTTTCAGAACGGTACCAGGACCAACCCATATGCAAACACCCAGAACTCCTGGGTCATCACCGCAATCTAGAGTCGAGGGGGCTGTGGAACTGCCATGTGGCCAAGCTGACGGGACATCGGTGGTTCTCAAACTGGGGTCCCCGGACCAGTAGCATCAGCGTAACCAGAGGAATTTGCGAAAAGCAAATGATCGACCCCCCCAGACCTGCTAGATCAGCGCTCTGGGTGGGTTTTAACCAGCCCTTGGGCGGTTCCCCATCCTCTAGCGTTTGAGACTCACAGGGCTAGCTCTCTTTCCCCAGTTTTTACTTTCATCGGAATACCAGCCGCTCAAGGAGATGGGTTTAATCTCTCTCCTGTCACTCCCCGGAACCCTGGGTAGATCAAGTCAAATCATCTGCTTATTATAAATTCAGGGAATTGGACCCGATGACCTCTCATTTCCCACCTCCTTTCTCTTATTTTGTTTATTCAAAATTACACCGCGCTGGATTTACCTGCTTCAAAGGCGTTTTCAACCTTTCTGCAAAACGGCAAGCCAGGATTTCTTCTTTGGTTGATGTCTCGGCAGACCGGGAGTCACGGAGCAGGCTGCAGTCCTTTGAAAGACACGTGCAGAAACGGGCAGAAGTGAAAGTCCCAGGCTCCCCTGCGTCCCCAGGGTCTGGTGGGGACCCTGCTTGGACAGGGGGCTGCCTGGCTCAGAGCTGAGGTCACGCCCCAGCCCAGAGTGGGGGAGCCCACACACATTTCAGGGTGCACATAGGCATCCCAGAGAGTGGCAGGACCTGGCCTGACGCGGGGACAGCACGGGGCGTGAGCTCTGCAAACACGGGGCTTTGGTGTGGGTGGTGGGCCACGGCCCTGTGCTCCCGGGCAGAGGGACGTGCTTCCCTTCTTAAAGGGTGCCCTTTGGGAAGCTACAGGGCCACCAGGGAATTTGGGATCAGGGTCCACCTTTGTACCCGTGGGATCCACGTGCCACAGTGACCCATGACGGAGTCCACTGTGGCCCATCTGGGGAGGCGGAGGCCTCCTCCCTCACGTGACTGAGACAAAGGACACGGGACCAAGGAGCTCCCTCATCCTCTCCCACTGCCCCCCTCGACTCCCCTGACCTCTCCCCGGGAGCAGTACGCCTGTTCAGCCTGTAATGGGAATAGAACGTTCTTTACGGGAGATGCATCAGGGTCCTTCCCGGTGCCCCGCTGCCCGCACGTCCCTCTGCCCTGGATGGCGGGCCCCCGTGCACGGCCATCTGCCGTCCTGTCTCGCACCCCAGGGCCTCACCAGGGCACACAGTGGGGGCTCAGCAAATACAGCTGAACGAATGAATCTCTGCACTAGAGGCAAGGTGTCATTCTGCTCCTTCCATGGGAAAAGCAACCTTTAAGTGTGAAATGAGGTAAAACTTAAAACTATAAGCCAGAGATATCTCCGTAGGCATTTTCAGAGCGTCAGCCCTTCTGTGGCCACCCGGCCCCTCCCCAGAGTCACAGCTGACAGGGAATGAGAAGGGGACAGCAGAGCAGTGGAGGGGGCCGCAGATACACGCTTCAGAAAGGCACATGTGGTGGCTCAGGACAAGCCATAGCTGCCGTCAGACACACGCACCTACAGAACATGGGGACAGACGTGGGAAAGGCCTGGCTAGGTCTAGGGAGCCAGGGCCAAAGTCAAGGTCAGAAGTTAGAAAGCTGGGAATTTGTACAGATCTCCCCTCGGGTTGGCCGGAGCAGAACTGTAGTCACTTGCTCCTTATAAAACACGCATCTACTTACCCTCAGTCGGTTGTCACCTTTGGTTTTCTTCTGTCCTAAATTTGCGTGGTGCCTCCCTCGATGGCTTCCAAGCAGGGGTGATAGGACCCCGCGCCTGCAGCAGGAGACTGGCCAGCCCACAGACGGTCCAGGGAACAGACAAGGTGGGATGCGGGCTTCAGAGCGGCTCACGCAGGGAAAGGGAAACCCGTCCTCTGCGAACCGAAAGGGCGGCTCCAGGGACGCACAAGAAAATGTGAGGTTTTTCTCCAACTAGAGTTGACCTCAGGCTGCACTCCATCTCTCAAAAATAACAAGTTTATGGGGCGTCTGGGTGGCTCAGCTGGTTGAGCATCTGACTCTTGATTTTGGCTCAGGTCATGATCTGACAGCTCATCAGTTCGAGCCCCGTGTGGGGCTCCCCACCAAGCACTGAGCCTGCTTGAGATTCTCTCTCTCTTCCTCTCTCTCCCCTTCCCTGCTCTCACCCTCTTGTTCTCGCAAAATAAACAAATAAAACTAAAAAATATAAATAAGATTACTGAGGGGAAAATATGTATTCATAAAAAAAGAAGCAAGGGGAATGGATGTGAGCTTGGAAAAGAAGAATCTTGGACCTAACCTCGTTCTGAAATAAGTGGAGTTGAAAGCCAACTGTGCGAGTGAGAGATGTGTGCATGTATGTATGAGTGTGTGCAGCACGTGTGGGTCCCTGTGTGTGTCTGTGATGTGTGTGCACATGGTGTGTGCATGTGTGTGAGTGTACACACGTGTCCATGGGGTACGTGCAAACATGTATGTGTAGAAATGTGTGTGGTGTGTGTGAGTGCATACGAGTTTGTATGTGCAACTGTACATGTGTAAGTGTGTGTGCGTGCACTGTCCTTGTAATCTTCATACACCCACAATCTTAGTGGCCACCTTGGGGTGGACAGGAAGAGAGGGAGAAGGGGAGGGCCAGAAGGAGGAGGGGGCGTGGCCAGGAGGGGGAGGAGGTGGGCGGAGCCCAGGCTCCTGTGTGATTGTGGAGGAGTCTGCCCAGCCTGAGGCGGGCACCGTGGCACCTTTGCCTGTCTCCTCCGCACTTTGTTCTGTTCTTCTTTTGTGGAGAACTGACATCTTAGCTTGTTAGATGTCATCAGGGAAGAAACAGCATTTATTCATGTTTGTAGGGAAGGCAGGTGGGGCCTGACTTCGAGCCCAGTCCTGCCAGGAGCCAGCAGCCCACCCTGGCACACGGCATCATCTCTTCTTGGTCAGGTCTTGATCAGTCAGTGTGGCTGTTAATAAGAGTTATTGATACTATCATATATCATAACACACGTATAGGACGTGACACTGCGGTATCCACGTCTGTTTCTTTTATGACCCGTAGGAAGGTAAGAAGTCTCTCTGTGCCTCCTTGTGACATTGTGTGTTTATTTTGCTTTTAGGTGTGGGCACATTCCACGTCCAAACGTGAGTCTCTGTTTCAAGATCATAGACTATTCACGTTTGAAAGCATTTCAGTGAGCAGAGCTCACTCCTATTTCTCAGGATTGCCATCCTCTTGCCCTCTGTAATATTTACGGCCTCCAGTGAGCACAGACCACACAGTGATCTTCGGTAGGCATTTCCAGGAAGGGACAAACTTAGTGGCAAAAAAAGATCACATCTTTCTGAAGGCCACTGTTTCAAGCATGTGGACTTGACATACAAGACAGCTGATTGGGTTTTATCTTCTCTAAAGACTAAATATTAAGTGTTATGATCCTAAGTTATTTCTATGAAGACTATAGAAACACAAACATAGGCAAGTATATTCATAATTATGACTCTTCATGGTTGAAAAACGGGTTTTTATTTTTAAAGTGAGCGTCTAATTCCGGGGCTTTACAAATAATTTACAATGCTTAAGTAAGGAATGGCACGTTCTCCAGAATTTTGTAACACTGAACTTTAATTTATCCTTACAGGAATGACTGTGGAATTTGCTGAGATGATTTTCACAGAAAAGAGAAATATAATTTTTGTCCTCAAGTTTCTGATAATTGAGTAACTTAAACCTCTGTGACCTTAACTTCCAAATATTTTGGCCCTATTAAACAAAACAGAGTTGATTTGCTAGCAATGTCCAGTTCTGTGGATGCAATCATCCATCCACCCTTTCTTTTACCCACCAGCCGATCAGGTATTTATTCTCAAAATGTCGTGTGTTGGGTTCCCCCTCCGATGTGGGAAATACTGTGGGGGTTACGTATCACGAGACGTAGCCCATTCCTCCATTCCTTCTCTCGGGTCCAAATTAATTCAATTTCCAGAGGGAGAGGAAGATACAGAATTAGAGGAATGGCGGGGACCTTGGAGATGGTCCGAAGCCACCAGTGTGCGCGTGGGCGGAGCCTTGAAGGCTGACATGGAGGTGGGGGTACAGGGACTGCATGTTTGTGTCCCCCCTCAATTCATACCTCGAAGCCCTGCCCTCAGGGTGATGCTGTCTGGGAGGGGGGCCCTGGGAGCTGATAGGGTTAGATGAGGTCCTAAGGGGGGGCTCCCATGACGAGGTGGGTGCCCTCCTTGAAAAGGAAAGGGCCCTAGCTCTCTCTGTGTCACGCGAGGGCACAGCAAGAGGACGGCCCTCCGCAAACCAGGAAGCCGGCCTCCCCCAGAAGCCGACACTGCGGGCACCCTGCTCCCGGACTGCCAGTCCCCAGAGCTATGAGCAATCATTGGTTGTTTAAGCCGTCCGGTCTCTAATAATGTTAGAGCAGACTGAGCCACTGAGCCGGGGGGTCTGGACAGAGCTGCTTAGCAGGCTGACTCTTGGAGTCCGAGCTCAATCGGGAAAGCAGGTGCACGTGACCCCAGGCGGTCTGTCACCGCACCCGGGATGTCGAGGACCATCTCACAATCGCTGGGGCCTGTGGTGGAGGGGAAGCGCGGCCGGGCGAGGTTTGTGGATTGGCCTCAGAGAACCAAGGGTCATCCACGATGAGGCATTGAAAACAGTTGTTCATAAGCAGACGCTGTTGGTCCTGGGACAGTCAGCGTGGACACCGACAGCATAACGAACAGGCTGACTGGCAAAATTAGCACCAACCCTGTAATCAACCTGCAACAATCAAATCACGCAGTTTATTTTCTCAGGTCAAAGGAACAAACCAGTCTATGGGCTCCGTCCAATGTTAAAATGTTAAACGCACACTGTAATCCTACAGGGAGTAATATTAGTGGTTAATGTGAGGCTAGAGTGCTTTTCAGTGAATCAAAGATCTAAGATGAAAGGGCTCACGCATTTCTGGGCTCCACCGGGCAAGTGTGTCTGTTGAGTAATTTAAGATGAAAAATAAAGACATATCAGAAACATGTACAATTACAAGACTTTAAAAAAAATCAGTGGGTTTCACCATCCTATGATTGATGAGACATGTTTGGGGCACTGACATGTCACTCTCCAGGGGGGCATCAGTGCCAGACGGTGTTTATTTATTGAAAACTTAAAAGAAGCACAAGACCATTGGGGTGATTTTACAAAGGATAAGATCAAATAGGAGCGGGGCTTTAGCACGCTGTCCAAAACCAATGTTTAGAATAGGATAAAGGAAGCCCAGAAACGCAACAGAATACAAGTCCCTGGGCTTTTTCATTAAGATGTTTAACCCCGGGTGGGATCGCGTTTCCTTTCTTCTGAGAGCAAAGCCTTGGCACTGCAGGAACCCCTCTCTCTCTGGTCTGAAGTAAGGCCTTTTCTTCATGCGAGTTGCCGGCTGGCCTGTAGGGGGAGCCCCGGCTCCTGCGCCTCCCTCGCCTCCTCTCTGGAGGGAGGGAAGACCAGCCAGTGCCAGTGATGGTGCCTGCCGGGTGTATAGGCTCAGTATGTGCTGAAACTCTGAGTCACGTTTAGCCACGTAATGAGTTGGCATCGTGATGAGCACTTCTGACACCTTGGGGTGCCCAGAAGGGTCCGCTGCCCAGAGGCCCGAGAGATTGCCTCGGCCTGACCACACTCCTCTCTGCTACCCGAGGAGGCGGACTGGGGTCAGTCAGGCACTCTACCAGATCCAGCTCTACTTCTTAATGGCTGGCTGATCCTGAGTAAACATCCACACACTCTCTGCCTCGGTTTCCCTGTCTGTCACAGACGGAGGTGATTGAAAGGCCCTCCCCCACCCTTGCTCACAGGATTAGTCTGAAGACTAATTGAGGGAGCTTACACAGACGCGTAGCCCATGGCGACATCGACACCATATGTAATATGGACAATAAAGGGTCTTTCAGCAGTGGTGTTGGAGTCATTGGACGTCTTTAAGTTAACCACTGAGCCTTACTTACGCCTGATACAAAGACTGTCTCACCGTGGATCCCAGACGGGAAGAGAAAACCTAGTGCTATAAAACTTCAGGAAGAAAGCATACATGGGAAAATCTGCTGTCTTCGATGAGGCAAAGACCTCTCAGGTACAACACCGAAAGCACAATTCGTAAGTTGAAAAATGAATTAATTAGACTTTGTCAAATGGTAAGGTTCTGGTCTCTGAAAGATGCTGTTAACAAAATGGAAAAACAAAAAACAGGCCACAGATTGAAAACATTTGGCAAACCCGTGTCTGATAAGGGGCTCTTACACAAAACAATCAAAACTCACAAACCAGAAAACAAGCAAGCCAATAAAAGTGGGCGAAAGATTTGAGAAGACATTCCTCCAAAAAGGTGTGCCGATGGCAAGTAAGCACTTGGCTGCAAGGGCTCAATACGGCCACACACGAGGAAAACGCCAATTCCGAGCCCAGGACGACATACTGACGCAGCCCCTATAGGACACCCTGGGGCCCAGAGACCCTGCAGCCCTGGTCCCCCGGCCAACATGGGGCGGGGCCAGGCGGTGGGAACCAGCAGGGACGACGAGGTACAAGGAGAGGAGTCCTGGGCGCCAGGCAGCATCTTCACAGGGACAGGAAGAGGGACAGTCTGATCCCTGAGACACCTGAACACACCCGTCCAGAAAGTAGCAGCAAGGAGAGTCTGAGCTACGGTGAAGTAGCCAACGTCAGCATCCTCTGCCATCAGCAATGTGACGGGCGTTGGAGGAGTGCAGGTCGGCTACAAAGAAATGAAGAGGCCACGTCTGTCCTACTGAAACATAATTGATGTGTCAGGTGATATCAGAGCCAGGTGCACAACAGGCCGATTTGGTGTTTGTGTAGATTGTGAAATGCTCACCCTAGTGGGTCTACCGAATATCTGTCACCACACACAGTGACATGGTTTTCCTTGCAATGACCACCTTGAAGATCTGCTCTGAGCAAGGGGTCCCATCTATCTGTCAAAGTCGGAGTTGCACGGTGGACATCTCACACCCTTGGCACACTTGCCGTGCTTCCTCCACACACTTGAGTGCATCTGAAATTCACACCAGAACTCTCTCCACACAGTTAGTTACCAGGAAGCTGGATGTCTCTTTCTCACCTGCTGTTGAATGCTGGACCTCAAGACTCGGCTTGCAGGCATGTGGCAGGCGTGTCCCCAGAGTGGAAAGGGGCCAGACTCGACCATGCCAGGTACACGATGAAGAGATCAGGACAAAGTGTGAGTTTCTTCTTCACAGAAGCGGACAGCATTTCATAGCACTCTACTGACATGGGCTTTAAAAAAACTAAGCACTGAAATCCTGTTTTCCAGGGGTTCCTGAGTGGCTTAGTCGGTTAGGTGCATGACTCTTGATTTTGGCTCAGGTCATGATCTCACAGTTCATGAGTTCAAGCGCCACAATGGGTCTTGCTTGGGATTCTCTCTCTCTCTCTCTCTCTCTCTCTCTCTCTCTCTCTCTGCCCCTCCCTTCCTTATGCTTATTCATATTCTTTCTCTCAAAATAAACATCAAAAATAAATTAATTAACGAAAATCCTTTTTCCAGGTGGATACACAGAACCCCGATAGACACTGCTGAAGCCGGCAGGCCCCTGGTCAATGTACAATTCCGATTCCTGAGCCCTCCTCAGACAGCCTGTGGGCCGGGGTGCACCTTCCAGAAGCCAGTCACTGCCCTCACCCTCTCCCGGGGAGATTGTCCGCATCTAATACCGGTCGGTGAGTTTAGTTTTTGAATGGAGCAGGGCCCCTAACGTCCACAAGCTTGTAATCACAAAACCCTTTTCCCAAGACCGGGAAGAAACACACAAAATGTTCAGTAGTGATTCTTTCCAGCTGATGGGCTAGTGAGGGTCCTTTTTTTCTTCTTTTTTCCAGTGCTGTGCCGACCCACCTACACAGTGAGTATGCATAATTCCGTAATGAGGGGGACGTGGAGTGGGCCACACTGTTTGGCTGGTGGTCGTCCGCGGAGGCCAACGCCAGAGTGGGAGGCGGGGTGGGCCCTGGCGCTGCCAGAGGGGGAGCCTCCCCGAGGGACCGCGGCTCGGGATCGCTCAGCTTGGCCCCAAGCAGATGGGGTTTTACGCTGAAGAGCCTCCAAGGCGCCGTTCTCCTAACTGGTAACCAACAAAGCTGTCTTCCGAAGCCCAGGTTTCTGTCGCCTGTTTTTCCGCTTCGTGCCGTGTGACTCTGCCGCCCCTGATCCCTGCTCATGTCCCGGGAACACAATGAGGATGTTTTCGTGACGGTCATTCCTTCAGGAGCCCTCGTCTCCCTGTGCGTGGTAGTGTGCGCGTGACTCGGTGCGTGTGTGCGCGTGACTCGGTGCGTGTGTGCGCGTGACTCGGTACGTGTGCCTGTGTGCGCGTGCGAGGGGAGAGGCTGAGGTTTAGTCCTCGCCGAAGCTGGGGTTGTGCCTCCTCCCTGTGAAAGGGCTGGAGCAGAGTCAGGCTGGGCTCAGCTCCCCGCCGGCCCCCACGCCCGGTCCCCCAGGGAGGCCACCGCACCCCAGCCTCATCTTCCCATCTGCCCAAGGGGAGAGGCGCCCTGTCCTGCCCGCGACACCGCTTCCTCTGAGGATCAGACGAGCCAGTGTGGGGAAAGTAATCTTGCTGTGCTACGGAACATGAATGTGCTGGCAAAGGTGAACGTGATATAAAGTTGGAACTATGAAATATCACATCTCTTCCTGCTTGATTACCCGAGGGGCTGATTTTTAATGCACTCGGAAGGACCTCGCCGTGAGCACTGGGGGTACTTCCGGCCCAAGTGCTCTTGGTTCTTGGGGGCTGTGTCACAGAGGACACTGCTGTGGCTGTGGACAGCGAGCTGACCCCTCTCGCTCCGGGACAGCGTCCTGACTTCCTTGGAGTGGCTGTGGTGGGGGCTCCTCACGTGAACGAGATGGAACGAAGGCCAGCACGTCTAATGTTTCTGCGAGGGCTTCTCCCCAAGGCCCAGACCACCAGATATCGTAAACTAATTTTCTTGGCATTCGAAGGACCCAAAGTATCCTGACTTAAACTCAGGCAGTGTGGATGTGCTGGCGGGGCCGGCCAGGACGTTTTACATCAGAACAGCACCAAACAAAAGCCTGTGTCCGCGCAGCTCGCCCTGGCCATCGCCCGGCACCAAGGGCACTGGCCTTGCTGTGGAAACCGTCCCCAGGGTGGCGTCCGTGGAGGGCTCGGGGACTGGGGTTAGCGCACCCCTCTCAGCGAGTCCTTGGGGAAGGTGCCATCGTGATGCCACCTTCTAGGCCATGGCACGTGCCCTCGTGTTTACCCCGTCCTCCCTTCTCTGGGGGGCTGGCCCAAAGGCTTCGGGCCCGGCGGGACCTGCAGGGACACTCCCCTCATGGGCCCAGCTCGGGCCTCCTATGATCACCGCTCCCCTCTTCGTCGCCCAGACCTCAGGGTGGCCCAGGCTCCTGCGGGGTCCTCCGGATTGCCTCACACCCCCGGCTCGTTGAGTTTTCATCCGCTCTCTTACCCGGTCAACCAAACCCTTGCACTATGTCTCCTCTGTCTTTACACACTCAGCATATTTAAAAAAAATAATTGTAAAAATAGGGCATCTGGGGTTGCTTAGGAGGTTGAGTGTCCAACTCTTGATTTCGGGGCCGTGGTCTCACAGTCATGGGATGGGGCTCTGTGTCCACACTCAGCACAGAGCCTGTTTGAGGTCCTCTCTCTCGCTCTCCTTCTGCTCCCCCTCCCCACACATGTGCGCACTCTCTCTCTCTGTCTCAAAATAAAATTTTAAAAAATATTTAAGCACTCAGCATGGTTTCCAGTATTCTGGCTGGATTCTGTCTGATCCACAGAAGAAACCTAGGCACAGAGAGGTTAAGTAACTTGCCCGAGGTTGCACAGCTAGAAGGCAGCAGATCTGGGATCTGATCCAAAGACTGGGCTCCAAGGCCTAGTAGCAAGGATTCTGTTTGCAGCAAACATCAGGAGAACATAGACAAAGGGACCCGGGGACCTCTGCTGTGTTGACGGTCACAAAATGAGCACCCCCACTACATCTGGTGTGACAGCTCCAGCCCCGCTTCAGATACCCCTGCTTTCAGCCCTTCACTTGTGGCCACACCGGCCCTGTGGGGCAGGGGTCCCCCTTCCCTTCACCCCTCAGCCTGCTGTGGTTTGCACATGGGTCTCCCCCCACTGCGTTCTCCTCACACTCAGGCTGCTCGCATGGCAGCGGGGGCAGTGGGGGTACACATGCATGTCAGACTTGGTTCACGTCTTTCCCAAGGTGAAGCCTGCGGGACTTCCGTGTTCCATAGCCATTGCTAGAACTCTCCACCTGGTTTTGCTGGTAGTGGGGTAACAGTATCTGTATCGGTGGGGTAGAGTGACGGTGTTTAGTGCCTTCCCATTGCCGCCCGGCCCCGTAAGCCCTGGCATTTTCACTGCATAATTTTGCACAGCTCGGTGTAACTGCTGGACTACGCCATGTCCAGGCGGTCCCTGCGCTTCTGACCAAGCGCTGTAGACCAGAGGTTTCCAGACCTCCTCCTTGGGTTCAGTTAGTGTGCGGGAGCAGCTCACAGAGCTCAGAGAAACCATCTCCTTACTAGATCACCAGGCGATCAGAAAAGGATGCAGTTCAGGAACAGGCAGATGGAAGGGGCGTGGGGTGTGGGAGGGGCCCTGTGCCCCGACGCCTTCTCCCAGAGGCCAACTCACAGCACCTCCACACATTCACCGAGAGAAGCTCTCCAGACTCCATCCTTCAGCGCTTTTATGTAGGTTTCACAACATGGCCACAAACTGATTCAACCTTTGGCCGTTGGTGATTGAATCTGCAGACCCTCCTCTTCCCCTAGGTCTGAGGATGGGGCTGAAAGTTCCAAACATCTAATCACACGGTTGGTTCTCAAGCAACAGCCCCATCTTAGGCTACCTAAGGACTTTCCAAACGTCATTTTATTGACACATAATAGGCACCTTTATTACTCCCAACACTTGGGATATTCCAAGGGTTTTAGGAGCTCTGGGGTTTAAGAGCCCCAGAATGAGAAAAAGACCAGACATGCATGTCTCATTATAAATTCCAACACCAAGGTTCTACTTGAAAGTTCAGTTATGCACGTATTTTAAAATTTAGTCTAAGATAAAACAAATAAAGAATCAGAGGAAATTCTGAAATGATGTCAATTTCTTAGACCCACCAGGGGCTGACATTAGGAGCAATGATTTATATTAAGGGGTTTGATTCAGACCGAGGTTCAGATTTCGAGAATCGAGAGAAGAGTCCCTTTCTTTTTTTTTTATAATAGTTTATTGTCAAGTTGGTTTCCATAGAACACCCAGTGCTTCTCCCCACAAGTGCCCCCCATCATGCCCATCACCCCCCCTCCCTCCCCCTCCCCCTTCAGTCCATGGTTTGTTCTCAGTAGTCAGTAGTCTCTCATGTTTGTGTCCCTCACTCTCCCCGCTCTCTTTCCCTCTTCCTCTCCCCATGGTCCCCTGCCAGGTCTCTCCTGTTAGACCTGTGAGTGCGAACATATGGTGTCTGTCCTTCTCTGCCTGACTTATCTCACTTAGCATGACACCCTCGAGGTCCATCCACGTTGCTACGAATGGCCAGATTTCATTCTTTCTCATTGCCATGTAGTACTCCATTGTGTATATATATATACCACACTTCTCCAAAGAGGACATCCAGATGGCCAACAGGCACATGAAACGATGCTCAGTGTCACTCATCATAAGGGAAATACAAACCAAAACCACACTGAGAACAGTCCCTTTCTAAGCACGTAGAGAAGATGAACAGAATAAAGTTCTATCAGCAGAGAAAGCTTCATCAGAGAGCAAGAAAGTCACTAAGATGTCAAAGTGACACCCCGGGGGGATTGGCGGCCTGCGGGTACCTGGAGGGGAAGAGCTAAGTGGGAGTAGGTTCTACAGGGCGTTCATATCATAACTTCACTGGAAGTGTGGATTTGCGAAGGTGAAAGTGTAAGTCTTTTCCGTGTCTCCTCTGCAGTCAGTGTCTCCTTCATGCCTGTGCCACCCAATGTACCGATTTTGTTTGGAGAGCTCCTTCCTTCATCGGGGTGTGGCATCCATGCTGGCATGGAGACTCACAGACAAAGAGCATCCCTCTCACCGGGTCCCAAGGGTGTGCAAGGATGAGCGAGGGTTCGTCACAAAGTCCACACGTGGAAGTTGTCACTGGAGGGGCGCCTGGGGGGCTCAGTCGGTTGAGCGTCTGACTTCAGTTCAGGTCATGATCTCACAGTCTGTGGGTTTGAGCCCTGCATCGGGCTCTGTGCTGACAGCTCAGAGCCTGGAGCCTGCTTCAGATTCTGTGTGTGTCTCTCTCTCTCTGACCCACCTCTGTTTACATTCTGTCTCTGTCTCTCTCTCAAAAATAAATAATAAAACATTAAAAAAGAAAGAAAGAAAGAAAGAAAGAAAGAAAGAAAGAAAGAAAGAAAGAAAGAAAGAAAGGTGTCACTGGAGGTTCCACCCTTGGTCCCCAGAGCAGCGCTGGTGCAGATCCTAAGGGAAAATTGGTGCAGGGGAGGGGAGGGGCCACTGGACCCGCTGTGGGTGTCAGGTCGACCCCACTGGCTAGGTCATCATGATCGTAGGAGGAAAGGAATCTGAGTTCCTTTGGGGATAAAAACAGTGGGCTAGTCGGTGACCCCATTTGGAGAGCATGGAGAGAAATGGGCAGAAAGAAGGGTGATTTGCAAATGCGAGGCCAGAACCGTGGGCCACTGCCTCTGTGGGCTTCTGCACACTGAGCTCTCCTACGTTGCTCTGTAGGAGTGGAGGGCACGATGCACAGGCCCTCCGGGGTGAAGGCTCCCCCTGGGCCGCAGTGTGAGGTGAGTCACCGGATGATGCTCAGGGTCAAGAATGGTGACCAAGGCACTCAAGGCTCCGTCGCCCTCCCCCCCCCCCCACTTCACAACCTGCAGTCAGCAGACGGGACAAAAGGTCAGCCAAGCACACAGATACTATTTCCATCACTCCTCCGGGGGATGAAAGAGACCTAAGACATTTATAGCCCAGACAGAGATATTTAGTGCTGATTTATAGATAGCACGTCAGCCTGGTGAGTCCATTTTTCTACTCATCTTGACAATTGCCATGGCTTGTCGCTAGGATCTGAGAACAAAGTGCCTGAGAAAGTTCACGAGATCAGGGAACTGAATCATGGGCACAAATAGAAAAAAGAAAACCAACAAACCTTGGGCAGCTGTGGGCTGCTCTGGCACAGTCATAGGCGGTTATGTCCCAGCAGCTAGAAAGGGCACCGTCATGGGAAGCTTGGGGAACTTGATTATTCCTTGGGAGTGCCAGCAAACCTCAAAGACTCTCTCGCTTACAGATGCGCGGGAATCCCGTAGCATTTCCTTCTCCTCATCCTGACCCCTCCCCCCTCTGTCACCCTTACCCCAAATTCGAGTTCACTCACTTAGGGCACCCAGCAGCTGCAGGACAGACTCCAGGTTGAAAGAAAACATTCCTCATCCCCTTGCTTTCTGTGAGTTGTGTTTCTCTTTCCAATTCCTGCCGAGTCCAGAACTTCCCTGAACAATGTTTCCTTCCTAATCATCTCAGGATCCCTTTTCTCTAGCTGCCCCTTCGGAGGGCCAAGGCTGCAAGTTAGCCCACTGGGATGACCTGGGGGGGGCACATGTGCATCTCTGGGGGTTAGGGGCCATCAACACAAAAGAGTCAGTCCTCACCGTGGCTGGTGGAAGTTTCCTTCGATCCTGGAGCCCGTGCTCCAAATTATCTTGTTATATGAGTTTTCTCCTCTATGAGGTTCTGGACAGATCTTTGGGTAGGTCAGCTATCCATAGGCTTTTGACAAGAAAGGACAAGAATCCCTAAAATTTCATAGGAGGGACGGGCAAAACATCTGGGAAGGAAGACACGGGCTGCTTTCTGGAACCATCGATAGCGAGCCAGGACTGTAGGGCACCCACCTGCTCTGCTGGACCCACGGTGGGGTCCAGGAGGGGTCACTTCAACTCCTGGTCTCAGCTAGTTACCCACAGACAGAATAAGCAGGGTGGCTTCTACACACTCTCCTTTTTATTCATGTTTTTGTTTTATTTTTGAGTGAGAGAGACAAAGAATGTGAGCAGGGGAGGGGCAGAGAGAAAGGGGGGGACAGAGCATCCCAAGAGGGCTCTGTGCTGACAGCAGGGCTCGAACCCACGAACCACGAGATTGTGATCTGAGCCTAAGTCAGATGCTCAGCTCACTGAGCCTCCCAGGCACCCCTAGCACTCTCCTTTTTAAGATACTTCCACAAAACACTGGTTCTTTCCAAACACAATGGTTTGCTTTAGCTTTAAATAAAGTAAATTGCTCTTTACAAAGTCAAATAGTTTAGACCAAGCCATTATTTCTCATTTTCTAGATGTATAATTTGTGTGTCTATGTATATGTGTGAATGTGTGTGTGTGTGTGCGCGCGCGCAGGGAGTACATATTCATCCTGTTTTCACCCCAGTCCCACTGACGGCGACTCGGACAGGTGGGTTTTACTGTGGATGTCTGAATGCGGAATCGCTGCTTAGACAGCCGGGAGAAGGTAGAGTCTTGTGAGCCTGGAGGGTTGACTGTCTACAAGGACAGTGGGAGGCACCCCTGCTCTTGGGGCTCAGTGAGGCTCAGGGACCGGGGTCAGAACCTCCCAGCGGCTGCTACTTAACTTCCAGGAGCTGCTAGTTAACTTCCTACAACACAGTTTGAGGAGGAAAATGACCAAATAGGAAATGAGATGAAAACTTCATGTTCTCCCAAAGCCGTGCTGTCCAGCTGCCACACTGGGGGCTGAGCCGGCTGGTTCTGCCCATTATCCTGTTCGGTCACGTAGGGAGGCCAGGCCCAGCCGTCCAGTGTGCCGGCCCCCAGCCCTGGCGTCGCCCTCGGCCCCTCTCAGCTCACATCCACACGCCTGACGTCAGCAGCTCCCCTGGTTCACGCCTCCAGAATGAATCCAGGGACAGCCCCTCTCTAAGAAGCTCCACCTCTACTGTCTCCCTCACCTTGCCTTTCCTGCCTCCCTGTCGCTCTTGCTCAGAAGGGACTTATCAGCCACAGCCCTTCTTAGTCCTGTTCCTGCCCTCCACCCCCCCAGGTGTGACCCCACAGGCCTACGAGCTCCCCCCCCCCAAGATGGCGCACTCAACCACTGGCCCAGCTCCCACCATGCCTGCCTCCCTGACACAGTCACCCTCCAAGCAGGGTCCTGCTGTCTCCTCCAACCGCTGGGCTCTTCTCGGGCCAGCCCCCTCCCATCTTTCCATCAGGTCTCCGATGTCCCTAAGCAGGGGGGCTTTCCCGCAGAGCCACTGACCTTCCTCCCCTCCCCCACCTGCACCCAGCCTTCCTCCGCACTTGCGGTTCAGTTTTCTCCATAACACTTAGACCTTTGGCATAGTGTTTGTGTGTGCGTGTGTGTGTGTGTGTGTGTGTGTGTGTGTGTGTGTGTGTGTATTAGTTTGCTCGGGCTTCTGTAACAATGCACCACCAATAGGGTGACTTAAACTACAGAACTTTATCGTCTCCCACTTCTGGAGGCTGGAAGTCCGAGATCAAGGTGTGGACTTGACCAGGGCTGGTCCCTCCAGAGGCTGAGGGAGGCTATGCTCCAGGCCCCCTCCTGGCTTCGGGTGCTCTGCTGGCAAGCTCTGGTGCTCGTGGCTTCCAAAAGAATCACTCATATCTTTGCCTTCATGCTCACATGGCATCCCCCGAGCGTGTGTCTGCATGCCCAAAACTCTCCTTCTTATGAGCACGTCCTTTTCACCCAGGCCCACCTTAGTGACCTCATTTTAACTTAGTGACTCTAAAGACCTTATATCCACATAAGGTCACATTCTGAGGTTTCGGGGAATGAGGGCTTCAACATATGAATTTAGGGAGACACAACTCAACCCACAACAGAGTGTGTTTATAATTTTCAGTTTACAATCTGCACCACGACCCGCCCCCCCCCCAACTATGCAAGGATAATGGAAGCCCCACGAAGGAAGGGAGCTCAGCGCTCTGTTCACTGTTCTGCGTTCCGCCCTGGAGCAGAAGCCGATCCTGTTGTGCACAGGGGCAGTGACTCTCAGTGGTAAAAGATCCCCCCACCGTCATCTGGTCATTTCTGCTGGGACACCCACCGATGCTCCAGGGGAATCTCTGGACCACATGTAAGAGGATTTGGACTCAAAGTTTGTGATCCTGAAGAAGGCAGTTGAATGAGTGCTACTCTTGGGTTTTTATGACGCAATTAACATATACATTTTAGTCTCTCCCACCTAGCGCCGCCCCAGGAATCTCCTCAGCAGAGCGACTGCTGATTTGATAGCGAGTTTCAACAACTGAGCATTTTGTAATCACAGAAACGGTGTGGCCATGGCCGGATCCCTTGTTCTGACTCCGTTTCTTGATGATTCCAACAGCATGGTCTCAGTGACTCAGGCTCTCTTGGCTCTCTTTGTCTCATTATCCATTTTTTTTAAGTTTATATATTTTGAGGGGCAGGAGAGAGAGAGGCAGGGAGGGAGGGAGGGAAAGAGAGTGAGAACACGTGCATGAGAGCAGGAGAGAGAGAGAATCCCAAGCAGGCTCTGCATTGTCACCACAGAGCTGGAAGTGGAACTCGAACCCTTGAGCTGTGAGATCATGACCTGAGCTGAAACCAAGAGTCAGACAGTCAACCAACTGAGCCACCCAGGAGCCCCAATCCATGGCTGAGCTGAATCTGGGTGCTGGAGCCCAGGGGGTGCCTCCTCCCTCCCCAGCATCTTAAATGATCACCCCTGCGTATTTGCATACAAGCACTTTCATCCAATCACAAATGAATTTACTTGCATCATTTGCATACAGTGCTGGTGCATCCAATCAGGCTGCCGTACCATAAGGCATTCCAGAAAATACCTTCTCAGGAGGCAGAGGTGAGACCGGAAACATGAGAGAGCATGAGTTGCTTCCTTCCATCCATTCAAAGAGAAAGATTACTAAAAAACCGGAAGAGCAAAAATTAAAAAACAACTCAGAAGACAATGATTTCAGTTGCGTGAAAATTCCTCTTCTAGCCCCTCAGTTTTTTCCAAAGGACAACAGGGGCTCAGATACAGACTGACTTCTCTTCCAGCTACAAACAAGAACCTTAATCCAATCTAGTTTCATTCTTTATTTTCAATTTTCCGTAAACAGACATTGTCAGTGAGAAGACTTTCCAGACACGTTGAAGGTTTTTCTTTTTAGTAAACATAAATAAATTTCAAAACCCAACAAAAATAAACGTGTGTCCCTTTACACTTCGCTACCTCCATCAAGTTCGATAGTCACCTCAAGGTCACCAAAGACCAGCCAATAATGAATTTCTTTGACACAGATAATTCTGTAGAGGCAGTTTAGCAATTGTAACTACATTCTTGCTCCCAGGCCATTCTGGTGTGAGCAGGCGTTGGCAAAGCGAGAGCTTCACACTGACTACTTGTAGGATCTAGGTAAATCGTCAATCCACACAGAGCCGAGTGGGAAAGAACCAGCATCCAGAGAGATGGCAAAGGAGAGCGGGCACGGTTTGCCAAGAGGCATTCATAAATGTTTTCTGGAAAATAAAAACCACGGGGGCCGAACAAAAGTTCCCTGTGCATGAAATACGGTCCTGGCGCCGGCAGCCGGTGACGTCTGAGATGTGGAGGCAAACCAGCCATCCATGTATCACTTGTGGAGACTGACCAACGAGCAGATGTACGAGTTCCTGTCAGTTGTCAGTCAGGGCCACTCTCTTAGAGGAATAGGTGCAGAACGAGTCCCTTTTTCAGGTCATATGAGCCAACCAGGGAAGGGTATTCTCTCCTCTTTGGCTAAAGAATTGAGAAGAAGTCTCCGTGGCTCGGGGTGTTGCTGCGACCTTGGAAAGGGGGTGGAGCCCGTTTCCTCCAGCGTGGCAGGATGTGAGTGGCCCTGGGTCTCTGTGCCCTACTAAGTGTCCCCACCTCTCCTGGAACCCATGCTGGGGGCGGGCTCAGATACCACGGGGCCAGAAAGACGCCTGAAGTCACCCAGTTCCATCACCCACGGGGGCCCAGAGATGCACAAACAAATGGAGTTCTCTGCAAAAGATCACCAGGGAGGCTCACACTCCTCTGTGGTGCGAGGGGAGGGGCACAGGGGAGGGGCTGCTAAGCAGCCCCTAGAACAGCGACTTTAGAGAGATGGCCTTTTCTCTAGCACTGAGCATCTTACCAAGAATCTTTCAAGATCTCCCCCACTTTCCCTCATCGTTTGCCCCGTGCTCTCTCTATATTAGGGTTCCCAGACAGGGATCCCCTCAAAATACCAAGCAGAGTGCTTTGGGCCAAGGTCACTCGGCCTGAGCGCCCGCCATCTGTTGTCACACCGCTGCCAGCAGGCCGGACCCACAGCAGCCACTAAGTATGGGCTGGTGAGTCTGGTGATCTGCCTCCTGGGGTCGTCCCCCAGCCCCTGCCGACGCCCTGACCTGAGAGCCCTCTGTGGCAGCTCCCAGGGCTGTCATGGTGAGTGACCCAGCCGTGACCCCGAGGCTCGAAGCCCCACACATGTATTCCTCAAGGTTCAGGCACAAGTCTGAAGCCAGCGTCACCGGCTGAATGGCCAGCGCAGGCAGGGCTGTGCTCCTCTGGGGGCCCTGGGAAAGGGCCTGTCCCCTGCCTCTTCCAGCTTCTGGTGGCAGCAGATGCTCCTTGGCATGTGGCTGCGTCATCCAGACCCCCCAGTCCAGCCCACAAATCTCCGTGTGCTGTGTGTCCAGCCCGGCCTCCTGGGGTCAGCCTCGCTCTCTCCCAGGGAGGACTCCCCTTCTCGGACCCCCAGGCGCATCTGTGGGTCTGATCCCCAGGACCCGACCGCCCCCATCAGTCCACCTGCCCCACCCCCCCATCCAAACTGGTGGACATCTGGACTCCAACGATGCACATCAATCACTTGTGAAGAAACAAGCGGAGGGAGGCTGAACTCCGCGCAGCAGCCTGATGATGCCTGAGCTATGAAACGAGCCCCAGACTAATCTAGACTGAGGATCAAGGCGTCAGAGAGAGGGACGGCCTTTGGTGATGACCCGTGTCCCTGCCCACCACGTGGCTCTGGGCCACGGCAGCTCTGACTTGACCGGGCAGAGAGGCGCTTCCGAGTCACACGCTTCAGACCCGCGGTTCCGGGGCCGTCTGATGCTTCCGCCGCCCGCTGTTTCCCACCGCGGTGTGGACGTCCGTCCTACGCTGGGCGCAGTGTTCCTTTCCCAGTTTTGAGGCTCTGTGATCACATATCTATGAATGTAGAATCACAGACTTTCCCAGCTTTCTCCTTGCCCTTGTGGCCGACTGCTGTCAGGTGCTTTCAGCCTGAGAGCTCACTCTGACGTCACAGCGGCCTGGCTGGGGTGACGTCACCGCGGCCTGGCTGGGGTGGCGTCACCGCGGCCTGGCTGGGGTGCCTCGGTAGTTCCTGGTGTAGCTTGTTTCCGCTTTTCCACTAGCAACTTCTATGCAACTACCTGTTAGACGTGCGTCTCGTGTAACCGTATACCGCCGGGGCTTACATCACTCTACTGGTTCGTTGTTTTATCTCCGACAGCTTCTGTCTACTTCCAGAGGCTTTGTGCGGGTGTTGGGCATTCATGCTTCTTAAACTATGTCGTTCAAGTAAGCCCTTCATGATTTACTTCAAGCCTATTTGATATTATGTGTCATTTACATATGCCTTTAAGTTGATTCCATTTTTAAAAATAAAAAAAATTGTAATGTTTATTTATTTTTGGGAGAGAAAGAAAGGGTGAGAGAGAGCTAGCATGAGTGGAGGAGAGGCAGAGAAAGAGGGAGACACAGAATCCAAAGCTGGTTCAAGGCTCTGAGCTGTCAGCACAGAGCCCGATGCAGGGCTCGAACTCATGGAACCGTGAGATCAGGACCTGAGCCAAAGTCGGCCGCTTAACTGACTGAGCCACAGAGGTGCCCCCATTTAAACCGCTGCTACATCCTTTGCTCTTGTCCTTATTAATAATATTAATACTCTCTATGGGATCATTGGTTTAGTGAAACGGGTGTGTTAATTTGAACACACGTGGCCTACAGTATATTAAAATTAGTGTCTAAGAGTCGAAATAAAAACAAAACACCCATGCGCTGCCTGAAAGGTAGGGCACTTCCAGGGTGCATACTGTTCTTTAAGAAGCCCTGTAAATATTAGCCATCTTTTATTTTCTAAGGAAAAGAATGGTCTATTTATTCAGCCACCTTAGATCGGCAAAGACGTGAGGACTCTCGCTGAATAAATACAGGCTGGCAGAATTAACAGCCGTGGGCATCTGGGAAACAGACGGGGAGCACAGAAAGGCAGCGAGACCGGGCGCACGCCAGGAAGGGTCTGCTAGACACAGGACCCAAGTTTTCGTTTTGTAAACAAATTAACAGGTTGGAAACATGAGTGTTTCCTGGTTGTGGTGCCCGTACAATAGAAAAGAGACAAGATGTGCAGAAAGAACACAGATGCCCCAGCGACTGAAACACAGGGAAGGGTCCCGGGGTCCCTTGGAGGAGCCAGCATGGGCGTCTGCGGCAGTCTGGGGTAGGGACGGAGGGCACCCGTCTCTCCCCTGTGACGGCCTGTGTGCCCAGAGGCCCCAGAGCATCCTCCGTGGGGACGTGAGGCCCTGGGGAGGCCCGGTTACACCAGGCAGGCCTTCTCCTTAGCGTTTTCCTGCCTGGCACCGCTGAGGGAAGGCAGGGTGTGAGGAGGCCCTTAGGACGGAGAGGCCACGCTACTGAAGGAACCTTCCAGAGATACTTCTGTCCTTTGAGCCCTTGAGTGTTAGGAGTCCTGGAGCGGCGGAGAGCTCAAAGTACCTTGAGTGATAGCCCGAGTGTGGCCCCTCTGTTGTACGGAGGTCAGACTCAGGCTGGCTCTGGGCAGGTGGGGGACATGAGCAGAAGCCCCCAGGGCACAGCGGAGTCCGAGAGGCTGGAGAAGCCCAGGACACGACGGGGGACCTGACACCGGGCCTCGGCACCCTGCTCTCTCCCTCCTGGCACCCTCCCTGACAGACACTGCATGCTGTGGCTGTTGGCCACTCAAGTTCAGGCCTCTGGTTTTGAAACATTATATACATGACATGTGAAGAAACCCTTACCAGGAAAGATTTAGGCTACACGGAGGTATCTGCCCAAAGCGTGGGAACGTCTCTCCCCCGTTCCTGTCGGCCTCCGGGCCAGCCCCTTGGCGTCCTTCACTTACTACACACTGCACACTCACACGCACACACTCACACACAACAGGCATGCACATACACGCACACACCTGATGGGGTTTGGGAGTGGTAGGGGTTTGGAGCTGATGGCCAAGAAAGAATTCTTGAGGATGTCCTTGATGTAAGAAAGGTGACTTTATGAAAGCAGGGGACGGGACCCTTGGGCAGGAAGAGCTGTGCTGGCATCCTGAAGAGTGACTGGGCGCTGTGGAGCAGGGGGGCCTCCAGGGGGGCCTTGATGTGCTAAAGGGGACGCCTGGGACCCCAGGCCTCACTGCTGTGGGGCAAGGTCTTCTTCCCTCTCGGAAGGCGGAAGGTGTTAACATCAGGACCGTAGGGGGTTCCTGGAGAAACGGTCTATTCTGGATTTGCCTCACGTATTTGTCAACGGACAGCAGGTTATGAGGACATTTCCTGCCATTTCCTTTCGCCTTTGTTCCCACATCACTGTGGAGGGAGGGTCATGTTGTAGAAAGTGAGTTTATAGGTTTCTGGAGATGAGGCTATTGGTAAGATTGCCTTTTCTTTTAGAAATTTGCTGAGGTATCAACGAACTGGGGCGCCGGGGTGGCTCAGGTGGTTAGGCGTCCAACTCTTGATTCAACTCAGGTCATGATCCCAAGGTCCTGGGATCGAATCCTGTTTCAGGTTCCATACTGGGCGTGGAGCCTGCTCAAGATTCTCTCTGTCCCTCCCCTACTTGCATGTGCTCTCTCTGTCTCTCTCTCTCTCATTCTCAAAATTAATAAATAAATCTTTAAAAATTAGCTGATGACAGTGGTGGCAAGGATGGATGGGTGGGTCGCAGTCTGTGGAAGATGCCAGAATATGGCTTCAGGTGCCCCCCCCCCCCAGCGTGGTCACAGAAAACCAAGCCAAACACACTCCAGGAGTCACTGTGCGTTCAGGAGAAGCTCCAGCACCCCACCCCACCCCAGATCTGAGACCATCCGTGAAGATCTGGGGCTTTAGGCATGTTCCCTGGGAAAGAACAGCTCTTGGGGGTGTGCAGGGCAGGATGTGTGGGTTGAATGGGTTTTTTTGTCTTGTTTTCTTTAATTTTTTTAATTTATAATAGTTTATTGTCAAATTGGTTTAATATAACACCCAGTGCTTCTCCCCACAAGTGTCCCCCTCCCCCTTCAGTCCTTATTTTTTTCCTTAGTTTCCTGACGCCTGACGCCTCCGTGGTGCCCGGAAGGGGCCGGGAGCAGGTGAGGCTGTGCCCGCCCACTCGAGGCTGGCAGCCGGAGACGCGGTGGGAGACAGGCAGGATCAGGCCGAAGCTCCAGCCGAGGCCCGGGCTTGGGATGTCCGGCACAGGCGTCCTGGCGGCTGGCAGAGGCGCGGTGCGCACCAGCACGGGGCCGTCCCGGTGAACTTCCCGCCACGCAGGAAGGGGCCTGGAGTGGCCGGGAGGGGCGCACGGGGTGATTTAAGGGGGGCCGGAAGAGGCTTTCAGGTTCATGGTGTGACCAGCGGCATTCAGTGACTCCTGCAGTCTGCTCTGCCCCGAGAAGCAGCGCTGGATGCCTTGGTCCGTCCGCACGCACGCCGGGAGAGGGCCCCTTGGCGGGGTCGTGTCTCAGCGGACACAGAGGCAGGTGGCGCTGCTGGAAAAATGGGGACGGGGAGGACGTTCATCTGCAGAATGGACAGAGGACGGCAGACGTCCATGGAAGGCTTGGCCGGAGCCGGATCAGCTCAACGGCCCACGAGATGAAAAGGGCGAGAACATCAGTAATGGGTCAGGATGCAACACCGGAGGAGTGAGCCGGGGTCTCCCTCAAATACACAGGGACACTAGCTCCCTGCTGCCTCACATTCTGTCTTCTCTATCACGCCAGGCACACATCCCCGAGGGTTATTTACAACATAATAAAATGGACTGACTCATTTTTTTCAGTATTCTTTTCCCCCTTTACTGGTCCTCCTTGAAAAGTGTAGATCATCAAAAAAAAAAAAAAAAAAAAAAAAAGGAAGATTAAACTCCTGGAAGAAAACGTACCCATAAATCTCTATGACCTTGGATTAGACATTTGTTTCTGAAATCTGATGCCAAAAGTAAAAACAAAAGGAAAAAAATAGATACTCATTGGACTTTATCAAAATTAACTTGTTCTCAAAAAAAAAAAAAACCACTCTCAAGAAAGTGATAAGACAACCCACAGAACAGGAAAACATATTTGCAAATCATATACCCCCACCCACGATACATAAGGTAAGTAGATTCAGTAATAACGATGTGAAGGGGTTCCTGGGTGGCTCAGCTGGTTGAGCGTCTGATGCTTGGTTTTGGCTCAGGTCATGATCTCAATGTTCAGGAGTTCAAGACCTGCATCAGGCTCTGTGCTGACAGTGTGGAGCCTACTCAGGATTCTCTCTCTTCCTCTCTCTCTCTCTCTGCCCTTCCCTTGCTCTAAACAAATACACTTAAAAAAAGAAGTGGAGGTGAAGGAGCCCTCCCACCTCCCTGGAGGGCCGATAAAATGGTAGAGCTTCCTTGGAAACCAGTTTGTCAGCTTCTCCATGTTAAACACGGAATGTCCATGGGACACAGCTATTCTAACCCTTGGTAAAAACCCAAGAGAAAGGAAAACATGTCCATACAAAAACAATGCACAACTTCTCATAATAATGAAACAGTAGAAAGATCCCAAGCCTCCAACTATTGCAGAAAGGGTCGAAAATTGTGGTGGTATGCCTGGGTGGCTCAGTTGGTTAAGAGTCTGACTTCAACTCAGGTCATGATCTTACGGTTCCTGGGTTCAAGCCCCATGTTGGACTCTGTGCTGACAGCTCAGAGCCTGGAGCTGCTTTGTATTCTGTGTCTCCCTCTCTCTCTGCCCCTCCCCTCCTTGTGCTCAGTCTCTCTCTGTCTCTCAAAAATAAATAAAAATGTTGAAAAAAAACAAAACCAAAAACAAAAAACAAAATGTGGCCATTCCATTACCCGCAGTGACAAGGAATGAGGTCCTGACACAGGGACAGCCAGGATGGAACCCGACAGCATGCTCAGTGACGGACACCAGCCACAGGGTTGTGCTCTGTGTGAGTCCTTCGGGAGGAAAAGTCCAGAGCAGCCAAAGTCCTCAAGACATGATGTCAGTTAGGCATTGCCATGGGCCAAGCACCTGCTGATAGTGGGGAGTTTCTTTCGGAGACGGGGAGAATGTTCTGGAGGCGGGAATGGGTGATGGCTGCATGGATTTGTGAAAACACTAAAAACTACCAAATAGCACACCTTAAAAGGGTGTATTTTATGGTATATGAATTATGTCTTATTTAGTTAGTTAGAATGAGTGGGGGAGTCTCCTCCTGCCCCCACCCCCTTCCCCGCTGCACATCACTTCCACGAGCAGGTCTGTGTTTCCGTGACTGGATCCTCCGGTTAATGCAGGGCTCGTGGGCAGGTGTCCGATGCTTGTGGTGTACTCCTCTCATGCCGAGGGGCTCGGTGGCAGAGGGGTCTGTGGTCCATGGATTCCCAATGATGCCGTTCCCAGTGGTGCTGGGAGAGAAGTTCAGTGTTCCGTTCTGCGGAACGGCTGGCTTTCCTGGAAATAAGCCCCCCAGCCGGCGTGAAGGGCTGAAGATGCCAACCGAAGAAGGGATGTCTGAGCTCAGCGCCGGACCCCTGGTGGGCGTCAGGGTCTGAGGACCCCTGCGCAGACCTCAGGAAAGACATCGGGGAGGCGGCCCAGCGTGACACGGTTCTATGGGCAATTGACTCTGTAGCTGCTTGGAGACAAATCCATCTGAATCCATTAAGAGAAAAAAGAGAGGCGAGGGGGCCTGGGGATGGGAGGGAGGCCCCTTTCGTGTGAAAGCTGAGTGAAGGTAGGATGAGTAATAGGAAGAGGAAGCAAATGTCTGGAGGCTTCCACAAACAGGGAGGCCCACCGGGCTGGAGGGGCAGGAGGTGGTGGGGGGTCTGGGAAAAGTCCCCGGGACCCGCTCATCACCGATTACCTTCTCCCTGCAATGGTGCCTCACAATACATTTTCCATAGATGGACTGGCCGGTTAATGGCTTTCCTCAGTGAGCTGCCTTTGAGCTCCTCACCTCCTCAGCCAAGGATCTGGCTCTCTGGAGGCCCAGGCATTTTTTCCTCCAGCTTCAAATCTTCAGCAGAGAGGGAGGCCTCAAGACGGAGCTGCCAATCCTGATCAACTATACTACAAATTATATTATACAAACCAAAGAGGCTAAATGAAAATGGTTTCATAAATCTGAACCATTTCAAGACTCAGTGTGAACAGTTTGGGATCAATCATAAAATACAGAAATTAAAACAAAAGGATGGGGTGCCTGGGGGCTCAGTCGGTTGAGCATCTGACTTCAGCTCAGGTCATGATCTCCTGGTTCGTGGGTTCAAGCCCCACATTGGGCTCTGTGCTGACGGCTCAGAGCCTGGAGCTGCTTCGGGTTCTGTGTCTCCCTCTCTCTCTGACCCTCCCCTGCTCACACTGTCTCTCTCTGTCTCTCAAAAGTAAATAAAAGACATAAAAACCAAAACCAAAACCAAAAGGAGGTCCTGCCTTAGAGAGAGTTACTATCTTGAGAAGAAAGGAAGTCCATGGGATAACAGTTTGTTTGCCTTTGAGTGCTGAGCTCACCTCTGGGAAGTGGCTTCTAGGGGTGCCCTCGGACAAGGGAAGGGGAAGTTGGGCCAGTTTCTTCCAGGTCCCGGGTTTGCCAAATCAAGCAGGGACCGCGGGTGCATGGCCACACCCCAAGCAGTGTGAGAACCCCTCCTTCAGCTGAGATCCACGCTGGTGGGAGCCCCGGCATGCAGAGACCTGGGGCGGGGACGGGGGCAGGCGTGTGGAAGGGCTCACCTGGCAGCCTCAAACATGGTGGCCAGAGGCTGTGGCGGGTGGTGCCCTGGAAACCCCTGGCAACATTGGTGCTTCCTTGACTTCTTATAAAAAGGGTGAGGGTTATTGGACCATTTTTTGAGAGAGAGAGAAAGAGAGAGCATGCATGAGCAGAGGAGATGAGCAGAGAGAGAATCCCTGGCAGGATCCACACCATCAGCACAGAGCCCAACGTGAGGCTTGAACCCACAAAACCAGGAGATCATGACATGAGCCAAACTCAAGGGCTGGATGCTTCACCAATGAGTCACCCAGGTGCCCATATTATTAGGCTCTTGAGAGATGCTGCCATGAGGAGAGAGAACTAACATTTACTCTCAACATGTCTATTGTGTAGGGGCCCCCAGGCTGGGCTTGGCCCTCATGAGCAATGCTGCCACAAATTGGAGTACACAATTTGCATGGACAAGTATATTCTCTTGAGTATATACTTAGAAGTGAGTTGCTAGATTCCATGGTAATTCTTTGTTTAACTTGTTGAAGAATCTCCAAACTTGTTCACAGCGGCTACAGCACTTGGCATTCCTGCCAGCAAGGACACTCATTTCCCCACATCCTCACCAACACGTGTGGTTGTGTGTGTATGTTTTATCACAGCCAACCCAGAGAGTGTGAAGCACTATCTCACTGCAGTGTTGATTTTCATTTCCCTAAGGATCACTGAGGTTTAACATCTTTTTATGTGCCTATTGACCTTTTGTATACTTTCTTTGGATTCTGTTCAAATCCTTTGCCAATTTTTAACTTGGGTGATTTGTGTTTTTATTGTTAACTAGTTAAGAGTTCTTTATTTATTCTGAATATCAGGCCCGGCAGCTTCACATCTTCCAAGAGTTTTGTAGTTTTGGCTCTTGTATTTAGGTGTTCGATTTGCTTTGAGTCAATTTTTGTACAGTGTGAGGTAGGGGTTCAGTGTCATTGTTTCTCACATGCATATCTACCATCCCTGGACCATTTGTTGAGAAGCGTCTTCTTTCCCTGTTGAATTGTCTTGGTTTAAATTTTCTTATAGGTAAAAAAGTGAACTGTGTTATCTGACTTATTTTTCATTCTAAATCCAGAGTTCCATAAAGTCATTTCTGGGTGATTTTCACTGAACCGTATCTCTTAAAATTTTCATTGATTTTAGGGGCACCTGGGTGGCTCAGTCAGTTAAGCATCCAGCTTCGGCTCAGGTCATGATCTCACAGTTCGTGGGTTCGAGCCCCACGTTGGGCTCTGTGCTAACAGCTAGCTCAGAGCCTGGAGCCTGCTTCAGATTCTGTGTCTCCCTCTCTCTCTGACCCTCCCCTGCTCGCACTCTCTCTATCTCTCAAAAATAAATAAAAAACATTTTAAAAAATTTAAAAATTTTTTCATTGATTTTAATTGTCATGTTTAAGTGTTATGTTGTCAGCTTTTCAAAATTATTTGAAAATAGAACGCTGAGCATCTACAAATTGCATGTCTGCTGTAAGGGAACATATTTCATGATCTTATGTCTTTCTGCACATTGGGCCACTCCCAAAGTGCCCTGGCCTCCTGTTTAAGACTCAATCCCCATCTCTCCTATTTGGGGGAAGCCCTCCCAAGCCTTCTCTGTACACCCAGAAGCTTCCGGTGCTGGAGTCCAGCTCCCGCAGGTCCAGGGCTCCCTGAAGGATGGACAGTGCCAGCAAAAGGGGGAGGGAATGAGAGAGCCACGAGTTTCTTTCTGCTCACCAGGCAGACATCTCAGCTTTGACCTTGGAGTCAGCTTTATTCACGGCAAAAAACAATGTATGGGACCAGCACAGAAGTGGCGTTTGCCTTAGACAATGATTTCTGATGACAGATTTCTTATGGCATGTAAACATTTCCCAGAACATATTTTGGTAAAAGACTCATGCATAATCTTTATCAATAGGGGCGGATTGTAGGTGATTAAGATGATTATCATATGGGGAAGGAAGAGATCTTTAGCATTCAAATACAAGACAATGTTTTTAGCAGAGCAAAGGCAAAAGTTAGTTCTTTGTGAGCAGGGGTCAATAGCCTGTTTGCTTAAGGGGAAGTATAAGAAAAACAGGATTATCAGGAAATGCAAATGTTGGCTCCCATAAACACGAAAGAAGTTCCTACAATAAGGCCCTTCCCAGGTGCAATCAGCATATTTTAGGATAAGGGACAAGTCACTCCAGAAAGCAATCAGCAAGGTGCCTTGGGGGTCGGTGCTCAAGCAAAAATACTTGAGTGGGCGTGGATATCGGTCACCATCTGATGGCAAGAGGCCTTGCAAACTTGCCTCACCTCACAAGTTTTCTCAACTTAGTGAGTTCAGATATGGCTTCCAACATTCTGGACCTGATGTTTTCCGGGCTTCCGTTACTGAAGTGTAATTACTTGTTTCTACCCCTGCTCTTCACTCTCCTTGGCCTCTGAACAGGTGTCTGCAAAGCCCTTGGGCTGGAAATGGGCACCTGAACTTAGACCCAACATGGCCTGGGTGCGGCTCTCCGTGGGGCAACACCCCCACGCCCTGCGAGCCCTGGGAGTGTGTGGCGGAGGCCTGGGCCAGCCTTCTGTTCGGGATGAGGGTAGTCACTGATCCCCTCCGGGCAGGACGACCACCCGAGGGGTGCGGTTCCCCACGCCCCGAGGTAGGGGTGCCTTCCTGGGGAGAACCGAGCTTCCCAAGGAAAACTCATCATCAGCTTACAAAGGAAAATCCCGGCAACTGCATTTACTCATTGTTGAGAAACCATGTAACCAATGCAGGAGAATTAGGATCCCAGGAGAAAGAGGGTCAGCAGAGCAGTCGGCGCATCGCGGCCCCCGTCCTCTGTGAGGTGCAGCGACTCGGACGGCAGTTTCCCAGGTGCCTGGGGCAGTTGGTGGCTCATCCAGTCCTCAGTAGGTTGTCTACTTCCGGAAACTTACCCTCAGCTCTCTTGCTGGTGATCCTGACTTGGTC
Source organism: Suricata suricatta (assembly GCF_006229205.1). Classification (NCBI taxonomy): domain Eukaryota; kingdom Metazoa; phylum Chordata; class Mammalia; order Carnivora; family Herpestidae; genus Suricata; species Suricata suricatta. The sequence goes on from NC_043705.1 coordinate 144,359,122, forward strand.
CTCGGTTCTTGGCCAGTTGGAAGGAGGGCTTGCTTTGAGGACGGAGCCCTGGTTTTGCCCTCACGTCCTGCTCAAGCCCCACAGCTCAGCTTCCTGACCGGCCAGCCTTCCCTCAGCGCCTGGCGATGTGTCCGTGTGTCCTGGAGCCACACAGGACTTGTGAGAGAGACGCCCTCCCCACCGCCCTCCCCTCCCCCGTCCCAGCCGCACACACAGCCCAAGTGCCCGAGTCACGCGGCCACGCGCACTTCTGCCACATCGCTTCTTTCAGTCCTCGTGTGGACGGCCTTTGCTCTTCCTTCCAGAGCCCGGCAAGGTGCACCTGATGTCCGGAGTGACTCCTTTTCCTGTCCTCACCCAAACGCAATGCTGCGGTTTTATTCATACACACTTCCATGTGAGATGCTCCCTGAGCATCGTGTTTCCACCTGAGAAACGTGTTTCCGTCACAGTTGGCGAGCAGCTCAGGACAGGAGTGGTCCGCACACTGATGCTAGTTCCTCAGACCGCAGCCCCCGGGCTGCACACAGACGGCTGTGAACCGGACTGAATGGATGGCTCTAAGCGCTTCCTCAATGTCTCGTATCTGTGGCCTTGGTGATCCTGGGGGCAACCTCGTCTCATCTCGCGGTGTCACTGGACACTTGAAGCCGAGCTGCCTCAAATGTCCCAGGATGGGTGGAACTGGACAGAGAGGGAAGCAGAGAGAAGGAGGAACGGAGGCTGTTCCTGTACTGAAGTCGCCTGGGCTCCGAGCCTCAAAGCCGTAGGCTCTACGGCCCTGGCGTGGAGGACACACCCAGGGTAACGTGTGCGCACTCGGTCCTGACCCCCGGTTCTGTGATCTGAGCACAGCCGCGGAGAACGACTCCTGGGGTCTGACCCAGCGTGGGGTCCCGGCAAATGCCAGGGAAGGGGGCTGTCTTCCTTAGGGCTCCACGTCAGGGCAGGTGCGTGTCCAGCGTCTCCGCCCTGCTGCTCACTGAGCGCTGCCGGTAAGACACCACCATTGAGCGGGAGCAAGGAAGACACTTCCAATGGCAACTTGTGTTTTCCTTTTTCGGAAGATAGCAACCCAGAGGTGAGTCGAGTCACAGAGATGGTGTCTCCAAGTCGTAAGTCATCTCCACGGAGCCACACCCCACGCTTTACAGGACATTGCAGTTACAAAGCATTTCGTATTTGTCTGTCTTTTTTTTTTTTTAATTTTTTAAAGATTTGTTTATTATTGAGAAACAGAGAGACAGAGCATGAGCAGGGGAAAGACAGAGAGAGGGGGAGACACAGAATCCGAAGCAGGCTCCAGGCTCTGAGCTGTCAGCACAGAGCCTGATGCAGGGCTCAAACCCACGAACCGTGAGATCATGACCTGAGCCCAAGTCAGATGCTCAACTGATTGACACACCCGGGTACCCCGCATTTTATATGTGTCATGTATGTACAGACCCAGCACCTGGCTTCCGGCCTTCATGCCTTCCCGCTCCCTTCTCCTTCCATGGGTGTGTGTTCACAGATCTATAACCTGGGAAGTTTTACCGAATTTCAAATAATCTTTATCAAATACTCAGTATTCGTTAGCCACTTTTATTTATTTTCTTAAGTTTCTTTACTTTTTTTGGAGAGAGAGAGAGTGTGTGGGCGAAAGGAGGGGCCGAGTGAGAGGGAGAGGGAATCCCACGCCGGGTCCACACTGTCAGCTCAGAGCCTGATGGGGGCCTCGCGTGACAGAGGGGCAGGCAGAGAGGGCCGTGGCAGTGAGGTGGACGCTGGCCTCGGCTCCTGCCGGGGCCACCACTCAGGGTTCTGCCGTGAGGAGGCTATGCGGGAGCAAGAGGCCGCCACGGCCTGACCTTCTCTTCCTCTTTGGATGAAGACCTTCGTCCTGTGGGACTGAGGCTTCACCCCAGGACCTCATTCAGCCTTCCGTCCCTCCTCACGGGCCCCTTTCCAAACACGGTCCCGTGGGAGGGTTAGGGCTTTACGTATGAGTTTGGGGGGACCCGGTTCTGTCCACAGCTTGCAGAGTGCTGGAGGGGGGTCATCCAAGGTCCTGGGAGTGGTCTTGAGTAGTAGAGAATGACACGTCCCACAGCTGCAGAGCTCACTCGACCACGAGACACACTTAAAGCCGAACAAGTATTTGGTCCATTTCCCCTCAGGCTTGAGCCCAAGCGTGATGATGGGACACTTAGGGGCCCAGCTCCGGAAGACCGCTTCTGTAGGAAGCATCTGCGGGGCAGGCAGCCCGTGGCCCTCGGGTCCCGATGGGCAGGCAGGGCGTTCGGTGCGATGGGGACACGGGGGCGGAGGGCACTCCGCCGCGGAGTCATGTGCTGAAGCGAGCCAGTGTGGCCGGCTCCCGGACACAGTGTGGCCGGCTCGTGTGCATTCGTGGCTCTGAGCCTGACTTTCCTCAGGAGATCAGCATGCTCTCCTCAGCCCTGAAAAGGCTGGTGACTCCGAATGGGTAAGAAAAGCAGGCAGAAACACGCCCCCTGCCCCTCACACTCCAGGCTGTCCGCCGGGTGGGCTCGCTGGGCCCGAGCGCCTGCCGGAACCCAGCACCCACTCGCCTCTTAGCCACAGGACACAGTGTTGTTGAGTCTCCAACCAGAATTCAGATGGAAATGCACAGCCTGCGGACTCGCCAGGAACCCCCTGGAGTTTTCGGCCCCAGCTGGAGGTCGGCCCCCTGGACCAGCCATCACAGCTCCCGAGGCCAGAAGAAATCACAGTCCCTTTGAGACACAGGTTGGAAGCCCGGATCTCGGGAGGCTCTGCCCAGGCTGGTGACCATGACGTATAATGCGCGCCCTCTCTTACATGGTCTGCTTTTTTTTTTGAGTTTTTAAAAATACTTAATTTTTTTAAATATTTTTTTTAGTGTTTTATTTATTTTTGAGACAGAGAGAGTCAGTGCATGAGCGGGGAGGGGCAGAGAGAGAGAGAGACACAGAATCTGAAGCAGGCTCCAGGCTCTGAGCTGTCAGCACCGAGCCCGACGTGGGGCTCGAACACACGAACGTGCAATCATGACCTGAGCTGAAGCCGGATGCCTAACCGACTGAGCCACCCAGGTGCCCCTAAAATACTTATTTTTGAGAGAGAGAGAGAGCAATCGGAGGAGGGGCAGAGAGAGAGACACACACACAGAATCTGAAGCAGGCTCCAGGCTCCGAGCTGTCAGCACAGAGCCCAATGTGGGGCTCGAGGACCATGAGATCATGACCTGAGCCTAAGTCGGATGCTCAACCGACTGAGCCACTCAAGTGCCCATCTAAGAATGCTCTTTAAGGAGCACCTGGGTGGCTGAGTCTAGTAAGGGTCTGACTCTTGGTTTCAGCTCAGGTCACGATCTTGAAGTTCGTGAGTTCAAGGCC
>NC_043705.1:144362601-144378403 GCF_006229205.1 Suricata suricatta
TTTGTCGCTCTCCACTCTTGCCCCAGGGCACGGCAGAGGGCATCACAGGGACTCCTCAACGGCAGGGCCAACGAGACCCCTGGGGTCCAGAACCCCGAGGGACGGGGCCCATCAGCTGTGATTTCCCAGGACCGGCTCCTCCTCTCTCAGCCCTCAGAGCGGCCCCTAGAAAGGGGGGCAGGGAGTGGTGGGCGTCTGGGGACCCACTCGTGCCCAGAATTTGAACATTTCCTACCAGGGCTCAGTGGGGAAAAGCTTTTCCTCCAGACGGATTCTGACTTTGCCCCCACAGGACTGTAAGCTCTGCACCTGGAGCTCTCTCCCAGCTCCAAGTACTGAGATTATACTGGGCACAAACATTTTCAGGAGAAACGAAGTCAGGTTGAGAAAAACCCCACGCCCATCACTCCTAAAGAAACAGATTCTCCATCAGCTGGATTTTCCCAGGGCCCTGGGGTGTGGGGTGGGTAGAGCAAGGTTCTGGACACAGAGTAGAAGATTCCAGTCCTATCTGTGTCTCCTGCTTCTGGGAGGCTCCCAGAGGTCCTGGACGACCAGGGGCCGACAGAAGTGTGTTGACCTAGCCCCCTGTGGCTGGCACAGGGTGGACCCAGGGGGCAGGCTTCATGTGACAGGGAAATCAGCACATCCCCCCGTAGTGGAGGGCCAAGTGGGGCTCACACACACAGCGCCCATCTCTGTGCTGGGCACGAGTGATGCTAAATCAATGTCAAGGCACCTGCCGCCTGCACCATTTTGTTGCTAAAATGGTGCAGATGGAAGGTTCTGGTCGAGGACTAACACAGGTGAAACTGAGCTGCACACTGACACCTTCCAGGGCATGCGTAAGGCCAGGCTGGCCAAGACGTGCCCAGGGGCGAGAGGTCCCCAAGTGCTGTGCCTAAGTGCCCAGGTCCACGGCTGCCCCTCTCTGCCTAGTCCTACCTCTTCCCTTGCTGACCAGAGCCAAGCTCCCCGTCCCTGTCCCTGCCCTTGTGATTCGTTGCTTTGCTATTTCCCAGTGGAACGTGAAGTCCTTGAAGGCGGAAAGCACATCAGCCCATTTTTGAACCCTGCACACAACCCGGCCAGCACGTGTCCAGTGAAGGGTTACTGGAAACAGTAGTGAAGGGTTACCAGAAGTCTGTTTGAAGGACACAGGTTCGGGGTCCAGCCCCACTGCCTCGGTGGATGGAGGAGATTCCTGACATGTTCACATAAGCTGCCCGAGGCCTGCGGCATCCCAGCTCAGCCTCCTGTGGCTGTGACACCAGCCCAAACCAGACACACCTGCAATCCCGACTTCCAGTCTGTAAAACGGGCGGGCGGAGGACGATTTCGCACACGGGTGGGCCCCTCTGCTGGCAGACACGGTGGAGGTTTGCTGTGCTCCCTTGTCTGCAAGCTGGGGCGGATCTGAGGGTGAAGGAAACACACTGGAGGCAGTTGACCAGGGCTGGTCTACCCCAGGCCCAGATGACTCATTTCACCCAGTGACTTGACTGAACTGCGGTTCCCACTTGTTTGGTCAAACGCTAGACTTGGAGTTGCTACAAACGCATATTTCATATGATTTACATTTAACGCTGAAATCGGTAGACTCTGAGGAAAGCAGATGAGCCTCCAGAATGTAGGTGGGCTTCACCCAATCAGTTGAAGGCCATAAGACCAAAGACTGAGTGTTCCCTGAGAAGAAGGAATTGGGCCTCAAGACCGAAGCACTGCGCCCCTGCCTGGTTTCTAGCCTTCTGCCCGGCGGAATTTGGGTTTGCAGGCACCCCGATACTCGTGGGAAACAATCCCCTAAAATGAAGCTCTCTTCTCTTTCTACAGAACACCTGCTGTTTCTGTCTCTCCAGAGAACGCTCTGTCACAAAGCAGGGAACCTGGGGTCAAGGGTTACCTCTGAATTACTTGTGGCACCGCCCACCCCCACACTGGCCACCTCCCGTCTTCCCCGCAGCCTCCTCGGTGAGGGGCACTTTCAGACCAGCTCCAGCACTTTCTACTGGATTGCGGGGCCCTGGCTCTCTGTCCCTGGACTGGTCCCATGCCTCCGTGCCAGCCCTGGGATCTCAGGTGTGAAACTCGTGAGGAATCATGAGCAGGTCAGAAGCAAGTGGTACAATATAAAATTTATTATAAAACTTCAGCAAATATAAATATCTCGGTGCCCATTCCAAACGGAGCGGCGGCGGAGGACAAGAGAACGGAAAAGAGCGCCAGCAGCGGGCCAGTGTCGGAGACCTGCTGCGCACCTTTTTCTGGAAATACGAGCCTTCTTTCTCAACCGGTTTGCAAAACTACAATTCATGGAAACAAATTTAAAAACAGCACGACACACGAAAACGAAACCTGGGTTCTGAGGTTCGCACATCAGCTGACATCTGTCCGGCCAGGACCCATCACAACTCATCAGGACGGCAGGGTTTTGGGGTAATGGGTCGCCCAGGAACTTGGGGAGGACCTAATTAATTGTGTCATTTAGAAGAGAAATGTGGGAAGGAACGGGTTGAATGGAAACACCTAGAAACACCTGGGCAGGGCAGAACAGAGGATACAGGAGTCCTCTCCCCCAGCTCAGGAGTCGGAAAGGGTCGGAAGCACCTTAGCACGATTTCATGTCTCCGGTTTCCAGGGGCACGTGATGGGGACCAGAGTCGGGAGCCCAGCCTCTCCCGGCAGGGCTGGCGTCCCGCAGAGACGACACCCAGCTCTTGTCCCAGCAGCAGGTCCCAGCATAGAGCAGCTCACTGCTGGGGCAGGCGGGGGAGGCTCTGGGGACGCTGCTGTCCCCACTGGCTGCTTCTCCAGAGAGAGACCGGTCGCTCCAGACCTCGGGAAGGGGCTGGCATACTTAGTGGCAGAATTTCTTTACTTATTCCTAATTTCACGGCCTTTCCATCTTTTTCCGAAGCACCACACTTTCAGTGTTTACCGAGTTCAGCTCCTGTCTCTCTGACTTGATTCAGCGGGAGCACCACGGGGAAGTGAGCGTCACTGTGAGTCTGCAACGCTGGCCTCCTGCCTGTCTCCATGCTTCAACTGGACACGTGTGTGCACATGCGCCCAGGCGTGCGTTCAGACCCCTGATCTGCGCACACACGCTGGGGCGCACACTCGCTCTGTCCCGACAGGCGGCCGAACACGGTTCTTCTTCCAGCTTCAGTCTGCTCTGGCCGCGCCCTGACGCACAGCGCACAGGGCGCAGCGGACGTGGGCTGAAGGCCGGCTGAGGACGCAGCAAGGCCGCTTCTCTCCTGGAAGGCCCCCCTACCCCCGGGGCCTCACAGGTTGGACGCCGAGCAGGTCTTGCAGCACTGCTCGCTGTAGAACTGGTGGCTGCACAGCCCCTGCCGGGGCGCCAGGGGGCACCACGGGAAGTGGTCTCTGCAGGTGCCGGCTGAAAAGCAGCGGAGGCTGCGTAAGCCTGTGTCCCGGGGTGGGGGAGGGGCGTCCGGCAGGCTCTGAGGCTGCTGAGGGCACCCCTGCCGGGGACACTCACCGTGAGCGTTTGGGGGCAAAGAGGAGGCAGGGATGGAAAGAAACTGTGTAGCAGGCATCCCACTCCTCGGGCCCACTAGAAGCCACCCCAGGGGCACTCGGTGGCTCAGTCGGTTGAGCGTCTGACTGCAGCTTAGGTCATGATCTCACTGCTCATGGGTTTGAGTCGCCCCCTCATCGGCTCCGTGCTAACAGCTTGGAGCCTGGAGTCTGCTTTGGAGTCTGTCTCTATCTCTTTGCACCACCCCTGCTCACTCTCTGTCTCTGTCTTTCAAACATAAAATAAAACATAAAAAAAAAAAAAAAGAAAGAAAGAAACAGCTCCGGAAACCTGACAGCGCTACCCCGGAAATGACAAGGCCAAGCCGAGGGGCTCAGGACACTCACCTTTCTTCTCTGCGATGGGGCAGAAGTGGGTGTTGCAGGCCAGGGAGGCTGCGGGCTTCTGGTGAACGGAGCAGCCTGGGGCCGGCCGGCTGCCCGCCAGGCACTGCACGGTCCTCGTCTGCACGCCCCCCCCACAGCTGGCCGTGCACTGCGGGAAACGTGGGCACAGCCGTCACCCGGGGCCCCCTCTTCCAGGCTCCCCCCTGCACCCAGATCCCCGGGCACTGGGGGTGGCTGGCCGGATTCTGGATTAACCCCAGGCGTGGACACGGGGGACAAGCATCTGGAGCTTTAAAATGGCCTTGAGTTGTCCGGGGTCTCAGAACACAAGGGAACCGGTGCATTTCTGGGGATGCCAGGACGGTCCCCGGGGCTGCCTGGGCGATGGGTCAGGCACCAGGAAACAGTGCCCTGCGCACACTGCCATCACCAAGGCACCCCTTCTGGGCCTCTGGCCTGGGACACACTTGACAAGCCAACTCCCTCGGACTCTGGATGCCTGCCTGGAGGTGCTGGACCAGGAGCCTGGTCACTGGCATCCGCTGGAGAACACTGTTCTGAAACACACAGTCCCTGTCACCCTTAGGCGAGTGAGCACAGCAGAGCCAGGGCCCGAAGCAGCCGCGTGTGTGGGCCACCCTGCACCCGCTGGCCGGGCGCAGCCCACAGACTACCCGAGCAGGGCCATCGGAGCTCAATGGTGCGCGAGCAGCCAGGGGCTGGGCGGCCAGGAAGAGGGAGCCGCCAACTCCAGCGCAGCTCGTCTGTGCAGAGAGCCGCGTCGTGTCTAGACAGAATTATGTGAATTGTGCTCAAACAAGGCTCGTGGCTTAAAAACGTCTGGAATGTAGGCAGTGAAGGGGCACCGCAAGAAGACAGGCCAGATGACCCTGCGGATGTCTGGTGTGCAAGGCGGGTGAGCTAGACGGTGGCTGTGAAATGCACGGATGGATGTGTGCGGCTCCGGGACACACACGACACAGGCTGCTGGCCGAAACGCAGGAGGCTGCGTGCCGGAACCGTCCAAGCAAGTTAAGTCAGCGAGCCCAGGGCCGGTTTCCAGGGTCTCCTGCTGCTTTCTGGGAACCTGCTGTGGGCGGGGCCTCTGTCCAGGCGGCCTTTCCAAATTTCGGGGGGTCGGCGCTCTGATGGCAGGAATTAACATCTTCGTGCTTCCAGAGCCCTGACAAGTCTGGATCAGGCTGGTTCTTTCTCTTTTCCTCTTTAGGGAAAGGCTGGCCAGGCGCCCAGAGGGGCAGATCGAGGATGCAGCGGATAAGCAGGTGGGGCTCCCCGCCCCCGCTTCAAAACGAACATTGGCTGCGGTGGTCAAGAGCTCAGATCCTATATATGACTAGAGCAGCCGGAAAAAAACGTTGTGGGCAGATTCGTGTCTGGCTTCCGAATTACCAGACGCATCCACGATGGAGACACGTGTTCCCCGCTGCCTGTGACATTCGTCTTAGTGTCCAGCACAGCCACGCCTCTGGTCTTTGCGCTTCCAAGAGCAGACTTCCTGTCACCAGCAGCCAGAGTGCAGGGCTCCAGTCCTTTGAATGACGCGTCTCAAGGAGCAGCAAGAGATCTGGCCACTTGTCACATAGGCAGTGCCCAGATCATTCGGAAGGGATCGGATGCTTTCTGTCGCTGACTGGTGTATTCACAAACAGTGGTCCCTGAGGTCCCAGTGGCCAGGCTCTGATACAGGCGCCAGGACCCAGTGCTGGACACGAGTGAGTTGTTCCTGCTCAGGATTTCACACTCCTACTCAGGCTGTGGGCCTTCACCCTCCAGGAAAACAGACTCTGGAACCTGGACGGCAAAGTCCAAGCTGATGGCATCTTCCTCAACTTCATGAGGTTTGACATGAGCATTTTAGGCAATTTCCCGGCTGGTGGCAGGACACCTGAGGCCACCTCGTTGCACAGTGACAGGGACCTGCGCTTGCCCATCAACTTATACACAGTGACAACTGCCGGCACCATCTGTGCGGACCCCTGGCTGCTGGCTCCGCCCCTGGCAGTGGTTCTCAAACTTGAGTGTGTGGATTCATCGCCTGCTGGCCTACCCCCCAAATCTCGAGGGTCAGTAGCCTGGGAGGAATGAGAGCCTGCATTTCTTTTCCTTTCTTTCTTTTCTTTTTTTTTTTTTTTTAACTTTTCTTAAATGTTTATTTATTTTTTAGAGAGAAAGAGAGAGAAAGAGAGTCCAAAGCAGACTCCAGACTCCAGACTCCGAGCTGTCAGTACAGAGCCCGATGCGGGGCTTGAACCCACGAACCGTGAGATCATGACCTGAACCCAAGTCAGATGCTTAACCGACAGAGCCCCCCAGGCGCCCCCCAGAACCTGCACTTCTGACCACAGTGCCGCAGCTGCAGGCCGGGTTACTTTTGGAGAGCCGCTGCTCTAGGTGATCAGGACCGTGTGGGCAAAGGCCCCTTCCTCTTGTCTTTTCATTCCGGAGCCAACTTCAGTCACATTGAAGTCTGACAAGAGCGCGCACAGAGCCGGTGTGCGGCACGATGTGACCCGGGGAGCAGCGGTCTCATGGGGGGAGCCCCTCCCAGGTCACGGTTGCTCTGCAGCTGCATGGAGTGCGCCCCACCCGGCCGGTCTGGCTTACTTCTGCCTAGCCTCTGGGGTCCCTGCTGCCGACCTGGGGAGGACCCGGTGCCCTGACTGGGCTGAGAGCCCTCGAGCGGAAGTCGCTGGAGCGCTGCAAGGTGTTTTTTCAAGGTCTGTGCCTCCTATTGATGCCGGAACTCCGCAGGGGCGAGGGCGGCTTGCCGGTGGGCCATTCTGTGTCTGCTGCGGGGACGCTGAGGCAGCTCCACCCCCGGGGGGGACGCAGAATGGGAAGCAGGAACATCCCCCTCTGCGGGGGGTCCCTGGGTTGCTCACCCCACGGCCCCCAGGCTCTTCTGGGTCCTTGGACCCCATCCCTCAGCTCCGTACACCCACCTCCCCTCCTCAAGGGGCCTGCGGCCACTCACAGGTGAGCCAGAGCTCTTTCCAAGACTGCCTGATGAGACTAGGGGACTCGGCTGTGGGAAGGTCAATACAGGATCCAGGGGGACGGTCCCCCCACCCAAGGTCAGCAAGCAGGGACTTCTTGTCCCTCCAGGTGAAACATCCTCCCCGAAGGTGACGGCCTCTTCCCGTGGGTCCGCTTCGGCTCCCAGGGGGTCTGATGCAGCGACCCACTAAGCGCATGGAATCCTGGAAAGCCTTTCCCTGTTGGATTTGCCTGTTCCTGACTGTTCGTGGACATCTTGCACCAGATGGACTGCACGAGCTCTCGAGAGATTGGAGGGGGGCAAACTGACCTTCACTCCTGGTCATTGTCAAAAATTCCAGAGAGAAGCATTTTCAAAACCATGTCCGGAGTGTGTTTTAAATGACAAGGATTGCTCTTTCTTTGTGTCACTGGCCTTGAGGGAAAAAGGCAGGTGAGGCCTGCTGATTGTAGCTCTTGGCAATCTCTGGTTGGCTTCATTCAAAAGCAAATTCTGGCCCCCATTCAGCAGAACCTTGAACCCCACAGAGAGTCCCTCTGGGCCAGGTTCAGGTCCAAACAGAACAGCCAGCGACCAAATCCACGTTCATGCCTGAGATCTCACACCTTCCTCTTCCCACCATGACAGCCCTCCTGGGAGACCTTCTCCCGCGTCTCCCTCCTGGCCTTGTGCCCTCTCTCTGAGCCTGCAGCCTCTGCCCGCCCCGGCCCCCCACAGTCCCAGAGAGCGGGGCTGCTCGGTCAAGGTCCGATAGCATAACCCTCAGCGGCCTCGTCCCCACAACCTCTGCTCTGAACGTAACCGGAGCGGGAGTTTTGTACACGTGTGGGGCTTACAAATACAGGCTCCCTGCGACTCAGGCGGCGCGTACTGTGACCTGACCTAGCCCCGTCGGCAAGAAGGTTCCTGCGGCCCTGTGCACCCCTCCCCCAGAACTGGAAGACGGAGAGCGGTCAGCAGCAAGTTCTTAGAGGTGGGCGGGCGACCGGATGTTAGGGTGCAGAGGCCTGTGCATTCTGGGTGTGCCTGTGTGTGTGCACGTGTGTGCATGGCTGTATGTATGCGTGTGTGTGCATACCTGTCTGCATGCCCATGTGTGTGCATGCCATGTGTGTGCGTCCCTATTGCTTGTGTACCTGTGCACATCTGTGTATATGTTTCATACAACATTTTTTATTTAAAAAAATTTTTTAAATGTTTGTTTATTTTTGAGAGAGAGTGCGAGCAGGGGAGGGGCAGAGAAAGAATCCGAAGCAGGCTCCAGGCTCCGAGCTGTCAGCTCAGAGCCTACAGGTTTCCCGGTCAGTCGTGCACCCCTGGAACGAGCCTGGGCCCCACACTCCAGCACTGAGGCCACACTCCCGTCTCTGTCACAGAGCATCAGTCGGCCCAACAGGTGTTCCCACGTGAGCCATTCCCAGACCGAATGAGTGTGGGAGCCGCCTGACACTGAAGCCCAAAGGACCAAAATGATTGAAGTTGGTCCTATGAGGCGACCTACCATAAACGTGATGGCGAGCAAAGCCGTTTCAATCCATAGAAACCCTGAGGATCCCGTAATAGAAACCACGAGATTCCAAGGGCTACAGGAAGGAACCTGTTTGGGGACAGAGTTCAGCCAGGCACTGGCCTCCATCACGGCCTGATGATTTCCCAGCGTGTGAGGGCACAGTTGTGGTCACTGGTGCCCACAGCAAACGTAACCCTGGGAGTTCTGACTCCCAAAGAGGGACGTTCTGGGAACATGATAGATGAATCGCCCTGCATCACAACTGCGGGCAGCTTACGATAAAAATGACTTATTAGACGAAGACACAGAACAGCTCAGACTGGAAAAAACTAAGCAAGATGTATTTTCGGCTTTAGGTTTTGGGGTAAATGAAATGATGAGGAAATTTAGTTTTCTGAACTTTTCTGAGGTCTCCGAATTGAGCACACCGGCACGGCCGGAGGCTAGGAGCCGCTTCAGCTGCAGGAAGGAGCCTCGGGGTCCTTGCTGACACAAGGACAGTGGTCTCCAGGACCACATCTGTGTGTCTCGGACCCACCCCTTCCAAGGGACACAGAAGGTGAGGCCTCTGCCCCAGAAACAACTTCCCTCATCCTGTCTGCTCGCCTCTTGCCTCAGTTCATCAGGAAGACCACGCGCTCACTGGAAAATCAACAGGGGCCGCCTGGGAAAATGTTGTAGGTATTGATACTTTTTGTCTATTTGAAATAGAAAATGTTTGAGAAGTTCCAATGTCCCCTGCTTCGATAATTTGAACTAAATAGTTTCTCATTTAAATGATGAATGGACCAAGAAGATGTGGTATATATATATATATATACACAATGGAGTACTACGTGGCAATGAGGAAAAATTAAATATGGCCATTTGTAGCAAAGTGGATGGACCTCGAGGGTGTCATGCTAAGCAAAATAAGTCAGGCAGAGAAAGACAGATACCATATGTTCGCACTCATAGGTCTAACAGGAGAGACCTGGCAGGGGACCATGGGGAGAGGAAGGGGGAAAGAGAGCGGGAGAGAGTGAGGGACACAGATCAAGGGAGACTACTGAATACTGAAAACGAACCAAGGACTGAAGGGGGAAGGGGTAGGAGGGAGGGGGTGATGGTCATGGTGGGGGGCACTTGTGGGGAGAAGCACCGGGTGTTATATGGAAACCAATTTGACAATAAACTATTAATTAAAAAATAATAAATGCTTTTAGGAGAGGGTTTCATATGTTTCTAAATGCAAGAGTTACGTCAGGTTTGAAGACGCACAGAACCAGAAGCTGGAACATGAGTCAAGGGTTCTGCATGGGGTGAACACAGAGGCTGGTGGCCGTCACACGTCCTTCGCCCTCCTTCCCTCTGTCTCCTCTACCTTCATCTCTTCACAACAGAGGAGAGTCAGAAAACGCTCCCTGCACCTGCTTATGGGGACGATGGACTGAGCGAGCGGCCCTCTTCCGGGCAGACCAGCAGAGAGCAGACTTCATGGGGTGGCCAGTGGGAATGGCTCAGGGCGCCTGGGCCCTGCACACCCCTTGAGCCTGGGCCTGGGCGCACCCTGAGCCACGAGTGGAAACACCAGCAGGAGCGGGAGCAGGAGGGGACTGGGGACGAGCAGGGATCAGAGATAAAGACTAGAGAGCAGAACTACACACAGACAGGGGGCCCGAGCCCCAGCGTGAGGGCTGCTGGGAATCCAAAGTGGGAACCAGGGTGAGGAGAGAGGGGGTGATGACAGAATTCTTCTCTAAAGTCAAAGGCAGCGTGGAAGGAAGGAGGCAGGGGTGGCAGCACGAGGAGCTCCATCCGCCTGGGCTGGCCTCGTCTGAGGGTCCAGGCCTGGACAGCGCAGGTGCTCGACCCCTTTCCCATGGGCACGGGCTCAGCGTCCCCTGGGGAGAACCCGCAGTCACCGACTTTTCCCAGACCTTGCCTTCCTTCCCCGTTCACCCTCATCTCTGGGGACGTAGCTTTTGCATAAAAGGAAAACATTATGTTTTCCTATACTTAACTGCATGCCAACTTCAAACAAAGCCCATGTGCCCTAAAAGCGTTGATAACCTTCGGATCCCAGCCTGGGGGAGCCGCACCCACACCCAGGAACGCGGGCCTCACACCTGCTCTGGAGAGCAGGGTCGGGAACCGGCTCTGCCGGTGCGGGGTGCACTCTCTGCAGAAACGTGCCCACTAGGCCAGAGCAGGAGGTTATGGCCCCTAGGGTCACCCACCTGAGACCAGGGCGAGGCGAACCAGCCCGGCCGTGGCGGGCCTGCGACTGCGTGCAGAGGGTGCCTGGGGCAGGGAAACGGGGCGCACACACGCTCCAGGTCCACGCTGGGCTGCGGCAGGTGCAGGCATTTCTTTGAGGCCAGCTCTCGGTACTTCCCAGAAATGTGCTTCTCAGCACACTTCAAGAATCTTCTCTGTGTTCCTCTTTCACACGTAGCAGAGCACTAAAAATAAAGCAAAAGACGTGAGGAAACACTATTTCTTTGGCGGTGGCTCTTCCCTACGTTTGGCGAGTCACGCATCTTCGGATTATATCCACTTGAGCACTGATGTGAGTGCAAAAAGGGCATGAGATTTACTGGATCTTGGCATTTAAAAAAGGCATCACGGTATATCATGTAAAAAGGAAGATGTTAAGGCATAGCATCTGGGGCCTAAGGAGGGGCAGGGCAGACCTAAACCATGAAGGGAGAAATTCCGAAGCTGCCATTTCATCAAGAAGTTAACTCGCTGGGTTGCATCTGATGCTGGAATGTGCGGAAATTGAACACAGTGCCGGCCTCGAAGCAGGGGCCGGCAGGGGACGCCCAGGGCTCACGAATGTGCCCCAGAAAGCCGAGAGGAGACGGCAAGCCTGCTCCGGACACAAATGCGTTCTTTCCCGGACAGGGGGTGCTCTGAGCCCGGGCTGTCCAGCACCGTCACTGCGCGCCCCAGCACGGGCTGAGGGCCTCAGACACACAGCGCACAGCGGGCCGGGCTGCAGCCGGGGCGGACGGACAATCGATCTGGTCCCGAGGGGTCTCCGGAGAGAGGTCCCCGCCTAGGCGTTGCGGCCTGAAGCTAGCGACCGTGGTACTGCGCCCGACGGGTAACTCCATCCAGGCTCGGTGTATGCAGGTGACATCGACCCAGGGCCCCAGGCTTCGGACTCACTCACGCTCAGGCTGACAGGCACGCGCAGGCATGTGTTCCCCGTATGGCGGGGAGACCGCGCCCTGTGCGCATGCGTGGAACATCCAGGGCGGAGACTTTCCAGCAGGTGGTTTCCTTCCTGTGGGCTCGGCCTTCAGGCACATGCGCAGAACACACACTCACTCCCAGCTGAGAGACCCAGAGGCCCGGCTGGCTAGTTCCAGGGGGCCCCCTGGATGGTGGGATTCCAGGCCCTGCTGGATGCAGCCCCGCCCTCCCGAGCAAGGTCATTCTCCGTGTGGGTGGGGAGGAGCCAGGTCCGCTGAGGAGGCTGGGCCTGGACAGCTGCCCTGGAATGAAAGCATCTCGGTACCCTGCGTGGGGGTGACGCGGCCAGTCCCCGGGGCGCTCTCTTTCTGGGGTCGTTTTGGACTCTAGCGACACACCTACATGTCTGGGTTGATGCACAGAGTGATTAAGGAGCTACCGCGGCCCTCAGGGAGCCCCTGCGACCCGCGACATGGGGGCAGGGGTCCCCCCACCGCCCCCTCCCCAGGACGGGGCTGTGCTGGGCGCCCACATGCGGGGTGGCGCCTTCTTCAACACTCATGCTTCGACCTGTCAGCATTCAGCACACAGGCCACCAGTTCCTGCAAACGCAACACAGCAGCTTCCCCCTCGTGGGAACTGGGCTCAGGAAATGGTGCTCATCTCTTCCCAAGGCAGCAGGCCTTCCTCCTGCTCTGCACTCCCAGCCCCCGCCCGAGGAATGCCTATGGCGGCGGCACCGGCGCTCCCTGGGCCCCCAGGACCCCGTCAGTGTGATTAGCGTCCCCAGTTCATCCTGGCCTCAAGACGGGGTGAGCGATGGGCTCGTGGGTGCCATTGGGTGCCGCTGGGTGGGTGCACGTGATCGGAAAGCCCCCGAGATGCCGCCGGAGGGAGACTGGAGCCCAGAGGGGTGGCCACCCTCCGGCGCCTCGGGGGTGGAGGAGCGGGAAGCAGTGAGAGCCGGGCGGGGAACGGCGGGTGGCCGGCTCCGGGGGCCCGGTTCCGGGGACACGCACCTGGGACCATGCGGACAGCAGCCACTGCAGTTTCTTGAGCTTGTAGCAGCGCTTAAGCAGACAGGCCCCGTGAGTCCTGGGCTTGGGCTCGGAGCTGCAGACGGCGTCCGGCAGCAGCTGGGGCCTGGCCGCGGGGCTGGTGCTCTTGCAGGCCACGGACCTCTTCCTCCACCCCTTCCCGCAGGTTCGGGAGCACTGCGGGAAGAAAGGGGGCCGAGTCCCCGCGAGGCGTCTGTCAGACCCACCCTGACCACCCCCTGCGAGGACCACCCCAGGCCTAAGATCGTCAGGAGGGGGCCCAGCCGTCGCTCCCCACAGCAGCCGGGTCCCAGTTACCTCCGTCCACGGCCCCGTGCTCCAAGCGGGCGGGCAGCTCTGAGACTGGCAGGCCTGTCGGCTGGATGGCATGGGCTGCGGACACAGGCTGGCCGGCACGCGCTCCGCCACGAAGTGTGCCCGGCGTGTGCACTGGACCAGGCGGCTCTGGGTGCCCCCACCACACGTGCGACTGCACGGGTTCCAGTTCCCCACGGACCAGCTGGGAGGGGACAGACACCTCGGTGAGGGGCGCTGCCTCTGCAGGAGACACAGCGGACCCCGCCTGCAGCCCACAGGCGGCCGGTTATTTCTCATCGTCTCCAAGCCTCTGGGGTCCCTGCTGCTTCCCCCCTTCCCAATCAGCTCCCCTGCTGGTGTTTCTCGCCTCCCCTGCTCTCGGTTCACTGCCCTGGGCTCCTTTCTCCCCTCTAGCTGGCTTGTAGGTGGGACATCTCACACAGGTGCAAAAGGAAAGGCCTCTGTGTCCCCATCCACCCACCTTCAAAGATTGTCAGTTTACACCTGCAACCGTGCAGCACTTTGATGCAAATCCCAGATGGATATGTCTCAACATGCATCTCTGCAAGATGACGACCCCTTGTTTTCGTGGTTTTTAATTTTTTTAACTTTATTTATGTTTGAGAGAGAGAGAGAGAGAGAGAGAGAGAAAGAGAGACTGAGCATGAGTGGAGTAGGGGGAGAGAGAGAGGGAGAGAGAGAATCCCAAGCAGGCTCTGCACCATCAGCCCGGAGCCCCATGCAGGGCTCGAACTCACAAACCATGAGATTATGACCTGAACCAAAATCAAGAGTCAGACACCCAACCAACCGAGCCACAAAGGTGCTCTGAGGATTCTTTGGTTTTTACAACATAACGGTAATACCTTTGTGGCATGTAAAACACGAATGAGGGTCCGTTACTATCGTTAAATATTAAGTGTTTCAATGCCATCTGTGTCATCCATGTTCTACGTTGTTCATCTGCTTTGTCGAATCCAGAATCCAGCGAGCATCAGCCCTCCACAATCGGCTGATAAGTCCTTCTCTTTCAGTCTGTCGGTGCTTTCTTAGTTTATTTCTCTATTCGACTGACCCATTTCAGACACGATACCGCTGAGCTTGCTGAGTCTCCACCGCAGTTTCTGACCACAGGAATACCCACGTTACATCCCTGTGGTTTCACTTCACATGTTCCTCCGTCCTCTGTACTTCCTGTAACTAGCAGCTGGATCCAAAGGCTTGACTGGACTTAGGTTCTACTTATTTATGTATGTATTTTTCCTGCGAGGACTTCAGACATGATAGCTTCCAGTAAAAGGCTGCTAATGCCTGGTCATCTTTCTTTCAATTTCTTAGAAGCTGTCGAGATTATTCTCCCTGAAAGCAAGTTTTTTTTCTTTTCTGATCCTAGAAGTATTCCTTCTTGACATGTATGTGGGCGGGTGACGGAAGTGGGATGGAGTCGGGCCAGGCTCAGCCGGGCACTGATCTGAGAATATCTACGAAGGTCCCACGGGCTTTGCAGCGGCCCATCCTCAGGGGGTCAGAGGCAGGAGGGCGGAGGGGAGACGCGGCCCAGAGACAAGGGTTCGACGACAAGAAGCAGCCCTTTGGCCTCCGAGACAACGCGACGACTCTCACTCCTATTTATCCTCCGTCCAGGCTGTTCAAGCAAAACTTGGAAATCCCGCAGTCCCCCTGAGGCCCAGTGGACTTGACATTGGTGGCTGGTGCTTTGGCTCTGTGAGCCGCGTCCCACACAGGCAGCGGCCGAGAGCGCTTGGCGCAGACCTTGTGAGACGCCTCTCAGAAACACTGGTGCCACCGTGAGGGGTTCTGTGGGGACCCGGTGTGGGGATGCAGACGGGGACACAGAGTGGAAGATGGGGACTCTCCGGAGGGGACCCCTGGGATTATCCCGCACACTCGCTTCTTCAGGGTTTCTCCCTCTCTCTCTGAGCATGGCACACGTTTAAAAATTTTTATTTAAAAAGTTTTGGGGGGAGTTATTTATTTATTTTGAGAGAGAGAACAAAGGCAGGAGAGGGTCAGAGAGAGAGGGAGAGAAAATCGTAACCAGGCTTCAGGCTCCATGCTATCCATGCAGAGCCTGACACAGGGCTTGAACCTATGAACTGTGAAATCATGACCTGAGCCAAAGTCAGATGCTTAACTGAGCCACCCATATGCCCCCAATTTTTAAAGCATAGATACGAGTAGGCAATATATGTGGCTTAAAAAATTATTTTTGTGGGTGCCTGAGTGGCTCAGTCGCTTGAGCGTCCGGCTTTGGCTCAGATCATGATCTTGCAGTTTGTGGGTTTGAACCCCACGTCAGGCTCTGTGCTGACAGCTCAGAGCCTGGAGCCTGTCTTCAGATTCTGTGTCTCCCTCTCTCTCTGACCCTCCCCTGCTCATGCTGTCTCTCTCTCTCAAAAATAAAACATTAAAAAATTGTTTTTGATATTTATTTTTGAGAGAGACAAACAGAGTGCAAGTGAGGGAGGGGCAGAGAGAGAGGGAGACAGAATATGAAGCAGGCTTCAGGCTCTGAACTGTCAGCACAGAGCCTGACGTGGGGCTCGAACCATGAGTTCATGAGCTGAGCTGAAGTCAGAAACTTAACCACTGAGCCACCCAGGCGCCCCTATATGCAACTTTTTAAATCGTTGTTTTAAAACTGCAGTGTCTAAAACAAGCATTTTGCTCACACTGCAAAGCCTCTGTGAGCGTATTTTCAGAGTCTCTGAGGTTTCACTGTATGGACCGAGGAGCAGGACCACCTCAGGAAGGAAACAAAGGCTTCCTGCCGCAGGCCGTCCATGAGCTTCGAGAAGCGTACCAGCTCCGGGGCGCCATGCT
>NC_043705.1:144378503-144379613 GCF_006229205.1 Suricata suricatta
CTGTGGGCTGGGTCCCCAGTGTGTGCCCCTACACGTGTCCCTTCCCCACCCCAGGACCTTCCAGCCGCCATTATAGAATAGATCTCCCCCACCACCCAGTCTGTCCGCTTCTGGGTGTTTCCCCAGAGGAAATGGAAACAGGGGCTTGGATGGATGTCTGCAGCCTCCTCCCTAGTAGCCGGGGGGTGCGAACGCCCTATGAGCCCGGAAGACAGGGTGAGGGGCACACTTGCACCATAGGGTACCTCAGCCCCTAGCGCCAAGGCAGCCCTGCAGTGTGGAACAGCGTGGACGGACTGGAGAGTGTTCTGCTCCCCTCCAGGAGTCAGGAGTCGGGCAGAGAAAGAAAGACACGTGCTGTGCCCTCTCACAGGTGGAATCTAGAAAAGCACAGGCTGCCGCTTCCAGGAACGTGGTGACCAGGGGTGGGTTCCAACCCTGCGTCCCCAAAGGAGCGCCTGCCCGGCCCCTGAGCTCCCCTGGGCGGTGGTACAGACTCCTGGCTCCTCCGGAGCCCTCTCCTTCCGTCCTGGCTTTTCAGACTTTTATCTCGGGAAGGAAGGTGGCTCTCACGTAGACTAAGAGAAAGCACCTCATTCAGTGATGTTTGCAAGGTCCTTTAGGAGAAAACATTGTAGCAAGAGACTGAGATCGGAGGCCAACTATAAAGCAGCCCTGAAGTCGAATATCGTGAATTTCAGCAAATTACAGTTGAAACATGAAAAGTAATCAGTCTGTTTTCTACACATATTTTTTTCCATAGAACTCAAAGAGCATTTTTAAGTTTATTTATTCATTTTGAGAGAGAGAGAGAGAGAGAGAGAGAGAGAGAGCAGGCGGGAGGAGCAGAGAAAGATAGGGAGACAGACAATCCCAAGCAGACTCCATGCTGACAGTGGGAGCCTAACATCGGCCTTGAACTCACGAACTTCAAGATCGTGACCTGAGCTGAAACCAAGAGTCAGACCCTTACTAGACTCAGCCACCCAGGTGCTCCTTAAAGAGCATTCTTAGATGGGCACTTGAGTGGCTCAGTCGGTTGAGCATCCGACTTAGGCTCAGGTCATGATCTCATGGTCCTCGAGCCCCACATTGGGCTCTGTGCTGACA
>NC_043705.1:144379713-144381235 GCF_006229205.1 Suricata suricatta
CTCTGCACGCCACGGAGGGGATTGTGTGCTGTTGACTCAAACGCAAAACTTGAGCTCATAAAAGATCACAGGGTGATCGTTAAGAGTCAATGTGACGATGACTTGCTGGTTCTCCGTGCGGCTACACCTCCACGGAAAACTAGAAACAAGAGGCCGAGCATCAGAGCTGGGAGGGACTTCACCACCCTGCCTTACACAGGGGGAAACTGAGTCGCGAGAAGCAAGGACAGCCACTCACGTGGTTGCAAACATGACAGGGATGGGGGGACCCCAGTGCTGTTCTCTGCTTGAAGTACGCACCCCGTTCCATGGGGACACCTCCCTCCGGCTGCTGTCCACACCCTTTCAGCGCCCCGCCGCTGAGCCAGCCGCCTACGTGACACACCCTTGTGCAAAGTGTGAGACATGCCAGGGTGGTGACCACAGAGCCGCCAAGCCAGCTGTCCCCGCCAACCCGTGCCTGGAGCGGAGTGCGGATGCAACGGGAGGTCCTCTCCCCACCGAGCCGGCTTTCCTGTCCCAATCCTCATGCCCAGCGAGCCTGCAGGGGGCTGACGGGACCAAGGTCTCTGTCCGTGGCCCGGCCCGTGCTGACACTGGTTCCCGAGGTGCAGCTGGCGGGCAAGGTTCTCCAACAGGTCTTGTTCTTGGTCTCTCCTCCATCCCCGGGAGTCAGGCCTCAGGGGTGGGAGTCAGGAATGTGGAGCGTTACAAAGCCCTCCTGTCCCCAGCCTGGTGGCCTGGATGACCAGCAGCACCAGAAACACAAACTCTAAGGGGCGCCTGGGTGGCTCAGTGGGTTAAGCGTCCGACTTCAGCTCAGGTCATTATCGCACAGTCCGTGGGTTCAAGCCCTGTGTCTGGCTCTGTGCTGACAGCTCAGAGCCTGGATCCTGCTTAGGATTCTGTGTCTCCTTCTCTCTCTGCCCCTCCCCTGCTCATGCTCTGCCTCTCTCTCTCTCTCTCTCAAAAACAAATAAACATTAACAACAACAACAACAACAACAACAAAAAAGGAACACGAACTCTATCTAAGAAAGGCGGGCAGCCCCCGCGCTTTGGAATGGTTCAAGCAGTGGTCCCTGCAGATTGGAAGTGACCTCCCTCCCCTGCATTAATGTCGAACTAATGTTAGTTTTGAACTATTAAGAGAAGGAGGGCAGGCAGATAAAGCCCGGGACTGAGGAGCCTGGTGCATAGAATCTTCTGGGGGAAGGCAGGTACCTTGATTCCCTGTCACTGGCAAGTTAGGAGGGCCACCCAAGTGCCCCTGTGGACCGGCGCTCTGGTTCTGTGTTGCACTCCCGGTTTTAAGACCGTTCCCTGAAGCAGGCTCCTGGCCCCAGACCCGGCAGTGGGTGAGTAGAGCATGAAGTCGAGTAAGCTTAGGCTCCTTCCCAGAAGGCCCATCCCAGAACCAGAGCAGCCGAAGAGCTGGGCTGCAGAACTGCTTGCTTGAATGTGGACACTTGCAACCTTGAGATAAAGGTCTCTGAGAAGCAAAGGCAGCCATGCCCACGAC
>NC_043705.1:144381335-144382949 GCF_006229205.1 Suricata suricatta
CCCATCAGGGAGACAAGCAGACGGCAGATGGCTGCCGGCTTCCTTTCAGAAGGTGGACTCCATTTCTTTTTTTCTGATTATTCTCTTTGAAATTTCAAGACTGAGTGCCCTGTTGCTCCATTTTCAGGGAGAACTTGACCTTCTAGGCAGCTGTCTTTCAAGAAGGTAAACACTCGGAATAGTGGCCGGCAGAAGCCTCAGGAGGTTGTGATAGGTAGTAGGCACCCAGGGCTGCATTTGGATCCAGGGCGAGTACTGGGCACGGGGCCTCGGGGTGAAACCACAGACTGCTCTGCTCCGTCCGACCCGGAACCCGCAACTCCCACCGTGGTGCACCCGCCATGTTCCAGCGGGCTATTCTTTGTTGTTTATTTTTGTTTATTTATTTATTTTGAGGGAGAGAGCAGGAGGGCATGAGTGAGCAGGGGAGGGGCAGAGAGGGGCAGACAGAGAATCCCAAGCACGTCCCGTGATGTCAGCGCAGAGCCAGACTCAGGGTCCGAACTCACAAACCGTGAGATCATGACTTGAGCTGAAATCAGGAGTTGGACGCTTGGCTGCCTGAGCCACACAGGCGCCCCCTAAATGAAATGTTTTCAAGGTAACTATGCACGTCCAACAAACAGATGCCAGCTGGAAGAATCTGTTTCATAGGGGAAAAATCAGTCACAAGTCAAGAAGCGCGGTCCCACTGTCCGAAGAAGGTACAGGGGCTGGTGGCCAGGCACAAATGGCTCCCTGAGCCCTCCAGGCAGGACGCTCAGACCCTGGGAGCAGCTGCCTCAATGCTGCTCTGGGGATTCATCACCAGCCGGCGTCAGGGACGATTCACCAGAACCCAATGGTGCCAGCCTCTCTCTGGCTCACTGAGAACCAGGGTCCAGCTCTGAAGGAGCCCGTGATCTTGCTGCCCAAATGTATAAGTCAACGGCGCCCATGTAGCCAGAGTCGCTGGACAAACAGATGGCGCTGTGCTCACGCTCGGGCTTCCAGAGCACTGCCCTCAGTGCCCAGACGCATCCAGATGTGGGACTCAGGCATGGTAGAAGTGGCGGCCAGATGCCCAACATTCTGCCGCGGTCCATTTGCCTGGACGTCCTGCACGTGTCCTTTGAGAGGCTGCGCTGGGCCTGGTCCCTGCATTGCCCCTCAGAACTGCAAACCCATCGCCGGCACCTGTTGGCAAGGCTGGGCGGGACTTCAGAGGCTGGGAGGCCTGGACCGGCAGGGCAGGCTGGCCGCGGGCACTCAGGAGCGGGCACTGATGGCCACTTCATCTTGTTCAGCCTCAGAAGTCAAACCCCTCTGTCCACCCTGTGTCCTCGTGGAGAGATTCACAAGGGGCCAGACACTGCAGGGGACCGTGTTCATCCCTGACCGCACTCTCGGTCTTCCCCCAGTCCCACAGAGCCAAGCTGAAGGACATCAAAGCTCACTCCAGAAGGGGCGTTAGACTGAGAAGTCGCGGGTATGTGAGTTTTTATTATTCGGGGGCCAACATGCGATTTGTACCAGATTATCCCGTATCGCCATCCTCCTTTCAGATGTTCCCTAAAGAAGAAGCCGTAGGGTCCGTGGAGCTCTCGTGTGCAGGGACAGAGGCTGGAGAAAGGG
>NC_043705.1:144383049-144386245 GCF_006229205.1 Suricata suricatta
GTCGTGGGCATGGCTGCCTTTGCTTCTCAGAGACCTTTATCTCAAGGTTGCAAGTGTCCACATTCAAGCAAGCAGTTCTGCAGCCCAGCTCTTCGGCTGCTCTGGTTCTGGGATGGGCCTTCTGGGAAGGAGCCTAAGCTTACTCGACTTCATGCTCTACTCACCCATTGCCGGGTCTGGGGCCAGGAGCCTGCTTCAGGGAACGGTCTTAAAACCGGGAGTGCAACACAGAGCCAGAGCGCCAGTCCACAGGGGCACTTGGGTGGCCCTCCTAACTTGCCAGTGACAGGGAATCAAGGTACCTGCCTTCCCCCAGAAGATTCTATGCACCAGGCTCCTCAGTCCCGGGCTTTATCTGCCTGCCCTCCTTCTCTTAATAGTTCAAAACTAACATTAGTTCGACATTAATGCAGGGGAGGGAGGTCACTTCCAATCTGCAGGGACCACTGCTTGAACCATTCCAAAGCTCAGGGGCTGCCCGCCTTTCTTAGATAGAGTTCGTGTTCCTTTTTTGTTGTTGTTGTTGTTGTTAATGTTTATTTGTTTTTGAGAGAGAGAGAGAGAGAGAGGCAGAGCATGAGCAGGGGAGGGGCAGAGAGAGAAGGAGACACAGAATCCTAAGCAGGATCCAGGCTCTGAGCTGTCAGCACAGAGCCAGACACAGGGCTTGAACCCACGGACTGTGCGATAATGACCTGAGCTGAAGTCGGACGCTTAACCCACTGAGCCACCCAGGCGCCCCTTAGAGTTTGTGTTTCTGGTGCTGCTGGTCATCCAGGCCACCAGGCTGGGGACGGGAGGGCTTTGTAATGCTCCACATTCCTGACTCCCACCCCTGAGGCCTGACTCCCGGGGATGGAGGAGAGACCAAGAACAAGACCTGTTGGAGAACCTTGCCCGCCAGCTGCACCTCGGGAACCAGTGTCAGCCCGGGCCGGGCCAGGGGCAGAGACCTTGGTCCCATCAGCCCCCTGCAGGCTCGCTGGGCATGAGGATTGGGATAGGAAAGCCGGCTCGGTGGGGAGAGGACCTCCCGTTGCATCCGCACTCCACTCCAGGCTCGGGTTGGCGGGGACAGCTGGCTTGGCGGCTCTGTGGTCACCACCCTGGCACGTCTCACACTTCGCACAAGCGTGTGTCACGTAGGCAGCTGGCTCGGCGGCGGGGCCCTGAAAGGGTGTGGACAGCAGCCGGAGGGAGGTGTCCCCATGGAACGGGGTGCGTACTTCAAGCAGAGAACAGCACTGGGGTCCCCCCATCCCTGTCATGTTTGCAACCACGTGAGTGGCTGTCCTTGCTTCTCGCGACTCAGTTTCCCCCTGTGTAAGGCAGGGTGGTGAAGTCCCTCCCAGCTCTGATGCTCGGCCTCTTGTTTCCAGTTTTCCGTGGAGGTGTAGCCGCACGGAGAACCAGCACGTCATCGTCACATTGACTCTTAACGATCACCCTGTGATCTTTTATGAGCTCAAGTTTTGCGTTTGAGTCAACAGCACACAATCCCCTCCGTGGCGTGCAGAGCGCACCTTCAGGGGATGGGTGTTTGCAGACGCAGCACTAGGAAGGCTGTCGGGGGGAGCGGGCTCCCTTTCTCCAGCCTCTGTCCCTGCACACGAGAGCTCCACGGACCCTACGGCTTCTTCTTTAGGGAACATCTGAAAGGAGGATGGCGATACGGGATAATCTGGTACAAATCGCATGTCGGCCCCCGAATAATAAAAACTCACATACCCGCGACTTCTCAGTCTAACGCCCCTTCTGGAGTGAGCTTTGATGTCCTTCAGCTTGGCTCTGTGGGACTGGGGGAAGACCGAGAGTGCGGTCAGGGATGAACACGGTCCCCTGCAGTGTCTGGCTCCTTGTGAATCTCTCCACGAGGACACAGGGTGGACAGAGGGGTTTGACTTCTGAGGCTGAACAAGACGAAGTGGCCGTCAGTGCCCGCTCCTGAGTGCCCGCGGCCAGCCTGCCCTGCCGGTCCAGGCCTCCCGGCCTCTGAAGTCCCGCCCAGCCTTGCCAACAGGTGCCGGCGATGGGTTTGCAGTTCTGAGGGGCAATGCAGGGACCAGGCCCAGCGCAGCCTCTCAAGGGACGCGTGCAGGACGTCCAGGCAAATGGACCACGGCAGAATGTTGGGCATCTGGCTGCCATTTCTACCATGCCTGAGTCCCACATCTGGATGCGTCTGGGCACTGAGGGCAGTGCTCTGGAAGCCCGAGCGTGAGCACAGCGCCATCTGTTTGTCCAGCGACTCTGGCTACATGGGCGCCATTGACTTACACATTTGGGCAGCAAGATCACCGGCTCCTTCAGAGCTGGACCCTGGTTCTCAGCGAGCCAGAGAGAGGCTGGCACCATTGGGTTCTGGTGAATCGTCCCTGACGCCGGCCGGTGATGAATCACTAGAGCAGCATTGAGGCAGCTGCTCCCAGGGTCTGAGCGTCCTGCCTGGAGGGCTCAGGGAGCCATTTGTGCCTGGCCACCAGCCCCTGTACCTTCTTCGGACAGTGGGCCCGCGCTTCTTGACTTGTGACTGATTTTTCCCCTATGAAACAGATTCTTCCAGCTGGCATCTGTTTGTTGGACGAGCATAGTTACCTTGAAAACATTTCATTTAGGGGGCACCTGTGTGGCTCAGGCAGCCAAGCGTCCAACTCCTGATTTCAGCTCAAGTCATGATCTCATGGTTTGTGAGTTTGGACCCTGAGTCCGGCTCTGCGTTGACATCACGGGACGTGCTTGGGATTCTCTGTCTGCCCCTCTCTGCCCCTCCCCTGCTCACTCATGCCCTCCCGCTCTCTCCCTCAAAATAAATAAATAAACAAAAATAAACAACAAAGAATAGCCCTCTGGGACATGGCGGGTGCACCACGGTGGGAGTTGTGGGTTCCGGGTCAGACGGAGCAGAGCAGTCTGTGGTTTCACCCCGAGGCCCCGTGCCCAGCACTCGCCCCGGATCCAAATGCAGCCCTGGGTGCCTACTACCTATCACAACCTCCTGAGGCTTCTGCCGGCCACTATTCCGAGTGTTTACCTTCTTGAAAGACAGCTGCCTAGAAGGTCGAGTTCTCCCTGAAAATGGAGCAACAGGGCACTCAGTCTTGAAATTTCAAAGAGAATAATCAGAAAAAAAGAAATGGAGTCCACCTTCTGAAAGGAAGCCGGCAGCCATCTGCCGTCTGCTTGTCTCCCTGATGGG
>NC_043705.1:144386345-144394479 GCF_006229205.1 Suricata suricatta
GCCCCTGTACATCCGGCTGAACCCAGCGTGGTGCTGCTCATCTTCTGTGCCCCTTGGCTGGGCCGTGCAACCCAGATATTTGGTCAAGTGCTATTCTAGAGGATTCTGTGAAGGTATGTTTTAGATGAGGTTAACATTTAAGTCAGTAGACTTTTAATCAGGAGCAGATGGCCCCTAATAATGTGGGTGGGCCTCATCCTATCAGTTGAAGACCAACACGTCTTCATGTGTGTTTGTTGCAGTACCTCTGAGTGATTCTCTTACGTGGGCAAAAATGATGTGATAAAGAGATCATGATGTTGAGAGTATGCAATTTTAGGACATTCACGCTTAGGAGACTTTATGAAGATAGTTCAGAATTACATTCTACAAATGGGGGTTGGGGGTGAAAGAACATGGAAAACAATGCCTCCCAAGGAAAGCTGAGTGAATGGATTCATTCATAATCTAAAGAAAGGAAAGCGGACACTATCTCAATTACACTAAATGAGAGCCAGTCCTGGACAGGTGTCCCTCGTCTCTCCCGAGAACGGGACAAAAGCCAGGATCCTTGGAGGACGACGTGGGCATTAGGATGTCCAGGGCGAAGGTCTGTGAGGGCAGAGAGGCCCCTGCCTGTCCATGTCCAAACCCGTCTTTCAGCGAGAGGAGGGAGGTGGATCCTGGAAGAGGTCCAGAGACCCTGCTGACGCGCCGCAAGTCCTGGGCGTGAGGAGGATCTTGGGGCCTCCGAGGTCACTTTGGAGAACCCCGGAGGGAAACGGCTCCTCCCTCACTTTGTTCGGAGAACGTGAGCGTGAGGCCAGGCGCATCGGTTGGATGTCCGGAGAGCTGGCTGGGGCGTGATACAAGTCAGGCAAAAGCCACCCGTGCGAACATGCGTGTTTATGGACCCCAACTCTAATTTACTTCTTTATTTAGAGAACCTTTCTTTCTCTGAAGATACTCCATTTTCCTAACTGAGAAAGGACAATGACATGCGTCATCCCGGCTGCCGAGAGCCCAGATGCACATCCAGGTCCCCCTGCGAGCTACCCCCGTGCGGACCCGCGGACCTCCCCAGGCACGGGCTTCCCGGGCTGCGCTGCCTCGTGAACCCTGCGGTTTTGCCCTGGAAACGGACAAGGGGGACAGGGACCGCATTTTCCATCAAGACGCTCATTTTGCCAGGAAGGCATTTTTACCTAGCCCGGGAGTGGGCCAACTCTACCAAAGGGCCAGAGAGTAAGTGTTTCGGCTGCAGGGCCACACGGTCCCCGGGGCCACCACGGAAGCTGTCCCCGCAGTGAGAGAGCGGCCAGAAGGGCCCGTGTCCCAGCAAAACCTCGTTTACTGCGTCCGCCGCCCCCGGGCCGCCACACGCACATGTGACCCCTGCAGGGAGCGCGTCCTCGCACATCAGGACTCAACCCAGTGGGTGCTTCTACAGGGCACTTTCACAAGGGGAGGCTTCGGCCAGTTTTACCACTGCGGGGGCGCGGGCGGGGCCCGTCGCTGGCTGGGTCGGAACACGGCAGACGTTCACAATAAAACAGCAGCAACAAAAGCAACACGCCCCACGTGTTCAATCTCGAAGTTCCCGCCCCAGAGCGAGGCCAGCGAAGGCGAGTGAGAGGAAGGCCTGAAGCCCCGCACACGCGCGATGGGGTCCCAGCCCTCAGCGTCTGAGAGCGATCGACTCGGGTAACGGTCCCCACGAACCAACGAGGTGGAAGCTCCCAGGCATTCAGGTTCACAGAGGACGAGAGCAGAGTGTGGAAGGTCCCCCCGGGCAGTGTGGGTCGAGACTGGGAGCAGCGAGTCCAGCTCCCGGGCCTGGGCCCTCACTCACGGTTTGGGTCCCAAGGGGCCCCTGCTGTGCCCCCCGCCCCGTGAATCCATGCCCAGCCCCCAGCCTGTTCACATCCCCAGCCAAATCCTCACTTTACACATGAGGAAACTGAGGCCCGGCCCAGGGGTGGGAGAGGCTTTGCAGCAGTCACTCAGGCTCTTGATGGTCAAGGTCACACAGCCAGTAAGCAGCAGGACCAGGGAGGAAACCCCATGAGCCCGTGCTCTTACCTATTCTGCTGTGTGCACTCACTGAATGAGTACATTTGGTACTTTGGTACCCACAGTGGCTTAGCTCTAAGCTAAGGGAAAGCGCACATAGTTAGGAACTCTGTGGCCACGGCGTGTCTTGATTGGACAGTTGCAAATTTTGTTGTTTTGCATGTCCATTTCCTGATCACAGATGTGAAGTTGCAAATTTCTACTTCTAGCTAATTGTGCACACGGGGCCGTTTAGAAAAATACAATGGTTCAGTATCGAATCAGTGTCAAAACACTTAGGGCTCTGCTCTCTCCAAATGGTTTTCCCCTGAGTTGTCACAACCTCAGATGGCCCCGAACATCTGAAATCGCTTTCCCTGCCTCTCGAGAGCCTGTTTGGTGGTGCTGTGGGGGAAAGCCTAGCCACACGTCACGTGCACTTACATATCCAACAGCGGACTGACGTTCAGTTTTCTGTTTTAAAATGAATGGCCTGGGGCACCTGGAGGGGCTCAGTCAGGTAAGCATCCAACTTCAGCTAAGGTCACGATCTCACGTTCATGAGTTCAAGCCCTGCGTCGAGCTCTGTGCTGACAGCTCTCAGACAGGAGCTTGCTTCAGATTCTGTGTCTCCTTCTCTATCTGCCCTTCTCCTGCTCACACTCTGTCTCTCAAAAATAAATAAGCATTAAAAAAAGTAAATAAAATGAATGGTCTTCCCGCAGGAGGTGGTTTAATTCATGTCTGGAGGCACGAAGTGGAACTTAAATCATAGGAGATTCACCAACAGCTGTGTTCCGACTCCTTATCCTTGGATCTTTGTTTCCTGGGGAGAGAGCGTCTGCCCTCCGTTCTATTACAGAAGGTGACCCCTCCCCACTGCGGCTTCTTCCTTTGATGAGAACATGTAAAATGATGGCCTCACTCCTCCCATGGTTTCAGGCTTTCCTGGCATTTCTGCTTCCGCGTTTCTGGGATGTTCACTCCTAGATGAATGCTTTGAATGATCTTCTCCAGACTCGTGAGTCAATTTTCTAGGAATGCTTTCCAGGTGGCCTTGTCCGGAGTCTGGGTCTGGACAGCAGCCCCCGAGTTCCTGGGGCCGATGCGCGTGGCCGCTGGGGCTCCACAAGGGTCTGGGCCTGGGCTTGTTGGCCATGGCCGGCGACAGGGGCTTGTGTGCCGGGGCTCCAGGAGCTGTCCTATGTCCAGGGGGCGCTATGAGAGACACTGAAGAAGCAAACTGAATCCAGGTTTGACGCAGATGCAACCTGCAAGCAAACTGCCCCCTGGCATGAAGTCAATGGCAAATCCCTCGCAGAGTTTCCGGCACATTCTTTGCCATCAAGTAGTAGAGACAGGAAGCATGTCCAGGTTGCGTGGCCGCGTCGAGTCCGTAGCCATCCTCACCACTTTCCGAGTGGTTAGCACGTGAAATCTAAACAAAGCTGGTAACCGCACTTCCCTGCTGTCTTTGGTTTAATTTATGAAAGCAGTAATGACAACGGGATGATGGGAACGGAGGCATAAACCTAATAGAGGGCCCGGGCAAGAGTCCAAAAGCGAGGGACAGAAAGGAGGGCAGTCATCAATCCTTACTGCAGTTCCCACAAAATAACAGCAAGATAGGATTTTTTTTACAATGATTTCTAAGAATCTCCAAGTTTTATCTTCTACGCTGTCCAAGAGCTTCCACGCTGAGGTCCAGGTGTGAAGGCATCAGGTGAGGTAGGCGCGTCTCTCTGGCCGGCTCCTGCCGGAAACACGTGGCTGGCACTCGAGGGCAGGCTTCTCGTCCGCACAGGCTGGAAGGACTCCATTCTCCGCGGGCGGATTCCTTACTACGGCACGTGACGCGTAATCGGCTCCAGGAAATGAACGCACTGAGTGTGCAGCACGATGTTTATGTCACCTCGTGGCTCCCATCCCTGGGAAACTACCTTTTCTAGTTGCATCCATTTTTCTTCAAGACGTTTGCAGATTGGTCTTACTATCTTACTACGTCGTAGGTGCCCATGGGTTGAATTTTGTCCCCATCAGGTAGACCTTATACACCCCAAGTACTGAAAAATTAGTGCATGCTACTATTTAATTAAATCATATCGCTAGCTGTCAGTCTAGTTGGATAACTAAATAATTATTTAGTCAGATACTGTTGCAATCAACATCCTAATGGAGAGCTTCAGGTATTACATCACAAAACTGACCAGACGAATTGTGCAAATGTCATTTTTATCCACTGCTCTGAAGAACATCAGTTCTAGAAGACTAAGAGAATGCGAACAGGACTTACTATACCAGTATTTCATTCATGACATTTACCGTATTATAATTGATTTAATTTATTAGCCCACATTGAAAAAGGGCCTAATGATGCAATGCTATTTATGTTATGTGTACAGACATAAGAAAATACTCTGTTGTACATTTAAATGGTTTCACATATGCTCACTATTCTTCCAATCACTCAGGGCAGAGAGAAACCCCATATTTAAAAACCTCACTTTCTAGCTCAGCTGGTTTAAGTGACTCAGATTGGACCAGCAGCCAGCCAGTGTAGCATTTCTGATCATTTATCCTGAAATGTCATATGCAGAGGATAGAAACGAGGTCTGGGTAATTTAGACAGTCTTGTGATGTCTTTCTCTAACTGCCCGAATCATGTAAGGTCTACATATGAGAGAACTGCATTCACATTCACAGACATGGGAGAGAGATCCATGGGGAATTCAATTTCCTGAACTAAAGAAAAGGATCTCCAACAGAAGAACACATGAAGGTGTCAGAAAATGCTGAGCCCAGAGGAGGGATGAAGGCAGGTGTCTCATGCATGGCTCATTGGGCAGAGGAAATGACACAGGACAGTCTGCAGAGTCTAACTGTCCAAGAGAAACCAGTAAAGGGCTCAAATGCCGAGGAATCAGTCAGACAATCTGGGCAGATGAATCCGATGCCCAAATCAGATATGTTGAGTTCTAATACTAGTAAAGACAGTGAGCGTCACTGACATACTTTATCTGTTTAAATCTCACAGCAGATCCATGTGGTGGGTACAGTGATCACACCCATTTCTGAGATGGGACAGTAGTGGAGTGCAGAATACACCATCACTAATATGCAGGTGGGCATCGGGGAGCTGGAGTTTTGGTGCAGGGAGCCTGGCCCTGATGCCCGTCCTCTGGACCATGTGCTCTGGGCCACTCAGAGGCCGACTGGAGGCATCTCACAAACATGGGTCACAGCGGCCACTAGGGCTGTGTGACTAATGGCCAATCCTGTAGGAACCCTCCACAAGCATCCCCTCCCCCGGCAACATGGTGGCATTCTTCGTAGAGATAAATAATACTGTGGTGGATCAACAGACCAGATTCTCACTTAATGTCTTAGGTAACCACAGATCGGTCACATAACTGTTTGATGGGTGTGGACCCACTCATCAATAGCTTTATAAACAAAGCACATATCTCTGATGCTTTTTTTTTAATTTAAAAATTATGGTGGAGACTTGGAGAAAGTGGGTGCAAGTGACACAGTACAAGAGATTCTTTTACCAAAAACAAGTCAGTGGCTGAGAAGCTGTGAACACGTTGAAAGAACCAAAACAAAAGGACTAGCCCCATCACAAGCTACCTGTACTTGTTGCAGAAGGCACTTGGGAAAAAATGCTCCATGGAAACAAGGCCAGGAGGAAGCAGACTGCCTCCATTTTGGGTCCATAAAAGGCTTGTCTGGAATGCCCTGCTTCCAGCAAAGCTGAGGAAAAGGAGTCTTTCATGGAACCTACGTGAAGTTTATAAAGCAACCCATCCAACAAAAGGCACATGCAAAAAAAAAAAAAAAAAGAC
This sequence comes from Suricata suricatta, assembly GCF_006229205.1. NCBI lineage: Eukaryota > Metazoa > Chordata > Mammalia > Carnivora > Herpestidae > Suricata > Suricata suricatta. Next base: position 144,392,222 of record NC_043705.1, read on the forward strand.
CTGTAGCACTCAGATGAAAGATTAAGGAAATAAAAAGATCGTTAAAGAAGACTTCCTGGATCAAACACAGTTCTGCAAAGTAGCTTTCACTGTTAGGAAATGTAAAAGAGAGAAAGGACTGTATGAAGCAAGACCTCAAGGAAGAGAGAAGACGACAGGATGACCTGACGGGCATCAAGAAGAGAACCAACAGAAAGATGCTCCTAGGTAAGCAAGGTGTTAAGAGATTGGGGGTTTAAAGATCCTTCTTGAAAATTCTCCTTGAGGAGCTCCTGGGTGGCTCAGATGGTTAACCAAGCATCCAACTCTTGGTTTCAGCTCAGGTCATGATCTCGTGGATAGTAAGTTCAAGCCCGCCACAATGGGCTCTGTGCTCCCAGTGAGAGCCTGCTTGGGATTCTCTCCCTCTATCTCTCTGCCCCTCCTATGATTGCATTCTCTCTCTCCCCCCCAAATAAATAAGTAAACTTAAAGAAAATTCTCCCTGAGAAGCACTCCTGCTGACTATAATTCATGAAAGATAAAGGCAATGGGATTGAGGGACCAGCAAGACCACTAAATTCACTTAAATGAACTAGTAAGATTGTAGTACATAATGAACACCCCCTCGTGACCGAAAGAATGGAGTCCATGAGATAAAAACCATAATGAAATTAAAGTGAAATTAAAACAAGACACTTGAAGACAATTATAACAAAGATCCCAATCTTTGGCCTGAGCAGACAGGTCATGAGTGGACAATAAAAGAAGTAGAAATATACCGATTGCCTTACTCTGTCCAATAGGGTTTCTATGGCGTTAGTTTACTTTGTGCAGTGATAAAGGAGAGTGGCTTATGCATGGCGTTGTAAGTTGTATAGGTAACACTAGAATTAGACAACCATTATGTGTGTCCTCAATAACCGAGCGGCAAAAGAAGGAAGACCATAAATCCAAAGTTAGCATTCAGTAGAGAGACACTTAAACATTACAAATAAGAAGCCAACACAGACAAGAGAATGAATATAAGATGCATCTACAGAGCGTTTGTACATGAAAAAAGGCACAGAAATGTATGCAAATTATACAGGAAATATGGTACTACCAAATTAAAGGCACCTGTACACTAAGAAACACACGGTGACTGACTGGGGGCGATTGTAGAAATGCCACATGGTGCCATTAATCTCTCGTCTTGGGTACAGAATAAGAGCTTTCCTTCTCTCCCCAGGTTTGGTGTTCCAGAGGCTCACCTGTCTGATGGACGTGTGCCCCAGTTCCCTGTGTCCCAGGGACTTGGGGGCTGACACCGTGTCCCTCTCATAAACACACAGAACTTCAGTGCACACCCAGGGGGGTCTATGCAGCCTCTTGGCCCCCGTGAGTTTCCGTCTTCTACCTGTAAAGCCCAGGGACCTGTGCGTGTACACAAGGTTTACGTTCTAGGTCCGGGGACTGGCCACCTAGACTGTAGCCCATGCCCTGAGGGAGTGTCCCGTGGGCTTCCCGGGGGTGGGGGTGGGGGCAGGAAGCAGGGCTCCACCCTGAGCTATGCTCAGAACCTCACACACTCTCAAAACCAGATTCATCCACCTCTTGTCTTAAAACCTCTACCAGTCTGTGTAAAATTGTCATGTCAGGAAGAAAAGGCATTCACGAAAATTCAGTAACTCTAAAAATGGGAACAAGTCAACTTTCCTAGTAAATCAAAAGTAAGGGGCACTTCTATCCAATAAAGGGCTGAAAATACATCCTAATAAGGGTCAGGAATAAGATGGACACATTTTATTTTTATTCTAGAAGTACACGCTTTTGTAATTAGATTAGGGTAGGGTAGACATGAGGTATAGACATTAGAAAAAGAAGCCAAAATTATCATTATTGGATTAGGATATTAAAACTATACAATTACTGGGTGCCTGAGCAGCTCAGTTGGTTGAGTGTCCAACTCTTGGTTTTGGCTCAGGTCATGATCCCAAGGTCGTGGGATCAAGCCCTGCACTGGGCTGTATGCTAAGTGTGGAGACTGCTTAATGTTCTCTGACTCTCTCCCTCTGCCCTCTCCGCCTCACTTGCTCACTCTCTAAAAAATAAATAAATAAATACATTTTAAAAAATGAATTTAACTTTGGCTAAACGGGGTCTTTTGTGGTCCCATATGAATTTGAGGATAGTTTGTTCTAGTTTGGAGAAGAATATTGGTGCAATTTTGATGGGGATGGCATTGAATGTGTAGATTGCTTTGGGTAGTAATGACATTTTCTCAATGTTTATTCTTC
>NC_043705.1:144394579-144399971 GCF_006229205.1 Suricata suricatta
CTGCTCGTGCACACAGAAACACACTCTATCCAAATAAATATATACAATATATTTTCAAAATGTATATAATTATATTACATATATATTTTTAAAAATATGTAGGATTACTGACTGAAAAAATTAGGAAACATAAAATTTTAGTGTCTGGTTACAAAATTAATTTGGCTCTATAAAATCGTAACTAATTAAAATATAATGATCTAAAGATTGGTATAATATAAATTGATACAGTATTAGTAAAAGCATGAAATGTTCAGGAAAACATAAACGCTCACATTCACTTTAGTAAATACATCTGTGTCTTCTTCCCAAAGAACCTAGTGACCAAATGGAAGCAACAAAGAAAAAAGTTGGTGTCTGGAAGGTAGCTTTCCTATTTTCAAGATTTCAATTTTGTCTAAATTAGTCTCCTAAGGCAATGTAATCCCAAGCAAACCTTGAGAAGGGTCCTTTGTTACTTTTTAACTTGCTAACAGAAATATAAAGTTCATATGGAAAAAAAAACATTCAAGAAAATCCAGAAAAATTCTAAAAAACACACATGATTCACAAGATGCTCGTCATCAAACGGTGAGATTTTGGCACAGAAAAATAAACGGGAAGGGCACTAAAGCCAGTGATGCAATTATATATACGTGGACTTCAGCTGTGATGGGCTGGCCTTCCAGAGCAGTGGCACAACATGTATTTTCACTCAGTGGTGTTGGGCAGATCGCTGGGCCATGAGAAAAACTGGAACCCTACACTTCATTCTTCAGATCAAAATGCATGTCATGTTGATCAAATACTTAATGTAACAAAAATGTTTGAAGACAGTGTGAGTGAATATTTCATAATATTAGAGTATAAAAAACTTTCAAGCTAAGCTGTATAAACAAGAATCTATTAAGAGTTAATATAAACCTCACTGCATACTAATTTAAAATTATGTAACAGCTATAAGAATTTGTCTGACAAGGTGCTCAGCAAACTTCCACGAATGATTATCCAGGGAGCAAGGGTTTTGTGTTGAGTGATCAAATAGTGTACCAACAACCAAGGTCACTGTGGAGGGCCAAGGGGAGCAGGCGGGGCTGGGTAACCATGCACACACTGGAACTTTCTGGAGCAAACTGGAATGTAGACTTGCCCTTATTAGGGAACTTGTGTTTTATATACACACACGGATACACATGTGTAAACATATACTAGCTAACACGTGTTCACGTGTTATTTACTTTGATCACACATATAGTTTCCCAGTAGACACACATATGGAGGAACAAAGTACAAAGGATGTCAAACACGTGTCCACACCGATTCATTCACGGTCAGTGCTCACACACGTCTCTGACAGGCGGCGTCCATGACCTCACTGATTTTCTCACTCTACCGTCTCCCGTGCCTGTCTGGGTCAGTCTCCACGTTTCTACCACGGGATGGGAATAGTACCAACTGGCGTTCCCTTGAGCGTGAAATGAGTCGATCCTAGATTAGGGATGGGCACCCTTCTCTTGTCACTGTCACCGCCGCCACGCTTGGGGTTTTGGAGGGCCTGGGGCCTACATAATTTAGGACAGCTTCCTCTAAGAAGGATGAAAACAAAATTGGGAGCTTGAAACTGGAGAGCCTTACAGAGTCAGGTTCAGTGGCTCAGGACACCCCTGATTACTAACCTTCCTGCATGACCCCTGCACATGTGTCTCTGCAGGTTCCTACTTCTCTGCTTAGGGTCCAGTGGTGACTTCGCTCATCTCTGAATGGACATTTTCTATCATAATACGGTTTGTTTCCATGTCACATGTGGGGAGTGAGGCCAGGGTGGTGGCCCGGGGCTGAGGAGGCTCCAGACACCAGGACGATCCTAGGTCACTGGAGGTGCATGGATCATCCCACCGGTAATTTGCTTTCCTTTCTTCTCCATACAAAATGGGTTTAACCCTAAACTTGTGGAAAGATTTCTGATAGCTTTTGTCTGTTATTTCAACTGCCGCGGCTTCACCTTATCGCTTCTAGTTATTTCAATGGCTGCCCCAGCGGCCCCCACATGTTCAGTGTCGTAGGACTGTTTCATGGTCACGCCAGGCAGCAGCCATAGAGGCCTTTCGTGAGATGCCTGCACTGAGGACCTGCGCTCACAGGCCAGGGAGGAGGCCCCCCGCTGGAGACATGGCGGGAAACTGGGACAGGCGTCAGGACTGCAGACTCCGAGGCCCCACAGTGCTGGGGACTGGGCACACCTGCCACCCCTCCACAAAGAGGCACACACCTGATGACACAACCCTTCCCTGAGGCACCGAGGACCCAGGGGAAGGATGCCGCAGGTGGTAGGGCAGCTGATACTCCTGTCTCAGCGCAGAGAGTGTTCACTGCACGTCTTCCTGCCCCTGTCCCGACGCGTCCAGACAGACGAGGACCAGGAAGAACTGGAGGAAGACACCAGCAGGAAGGAGGAAAGCCACCAGCTGCTAGGAAGAAGGAACATGGAGGGAGCAACCTACAGGGAGGAGAGGAGAGAGAAAAGCAGAAACGAAGGAAACAAAAGAAACAAAGAGGAAGAGACAGACAGAAATTCAGACGTTGTCCAAACAGCACCTGCTTGGTGAGGTGTGCCCGACACCATGCGCTGCCTGCTCTCCCCACTCCCGTGTCCTCCACCTTTATCCTTGGTTTGTATCACCTTCTAGAATATTCCATCGTTTAAAAAACCCCTTGGTTTTGTTGACTGTCTCTCCTCAGATAAGCTCCCCCAAATAAGAACCTTTTTCAATTCACTCATGTATCCCCAGTGCCTGGTGTGTGGCAGATACTCCAATTATTAAAATAATGGAATGAATCAGTGAATATTGATGGAATTAAATTAATGGAACAAATCAATGGGATATATCTCTTGGGGTTGATGTAAAGAAACCTAAGTAGGCAAAATGTAGGCAATCATTAACTCTTAGAAAAAATAAAGTTTTCATATACAAAAGAGCAAGAGTCAGGGTATTCTACGTAGCCAGCAAGGACTCATAAACACAATGCAGTTACTACCAAGGGGGCAGAGTCACACTGAAGGATGCAGGGCAAGGAAAGTCGTGCCCATGGTGCCCCACAATATTACAGGGGTGGAGGGGTGCAAAGGACCATTTCCACCCCCGCTGGGATGGAGAGGAGGGGGATACTGAGAACCGATCCACGGACATGGGGATCGTGCCTATTGTTTAGGAATACAGAGAAAGATACCAGGAGAGAGCGACTGCTGCTCCAGGCCCAGGGGCGTGGGCAGGACTGTGACTTCTCACCAGGAGCCTCAAAGTACAATATGACTTTTTAGGCCATCTGCATGTAGTTACTAAACAGGATAAAAATCAACTAAAATAACTGTAAGAAACAGAATCCTAGAGAATTTAGATGGATTCTTGCCTTTAGTCTTCTTTATTAGTGAGGAAATACATAATAAATGCATCAAAACAGTTAAAAAAATCTTGTTAGCATTTTGTTTGACATGCAAGACTGCAGCCATGCGGTGGCCACGAGAGAAGGGGAAGGTTTGAGCAGGCTCTTGTCTTGAATTCTATCCAGACAAACCTAAACATTCTGGGAGACTGTGGCCTTCCTCTCTGATGATTACATTCCTCACCACCGCAGTCAGAAATACATTAAGAATTTTGTTTCCTGTTTCAGTTCTCTTTGACCTGAATGGGACCCGTAGGAAAAAAAGCCACATGAAAATGTCTTAAACTGTCACGTGGTCCCATTCTTCACCCTGCAAACCTATTTCTTCAGTGAAATGAGGGCTTGTCCTGAAGGTGGCATTTCAACTGAAAATGTAACTTATCTGTAAATTTATGTAACATGAATTTGAGGATCTCTATGGTTGTGGGAAAACTGTTTAAAAACTATGCATGCCTTTAAAAATGCAATAGGCAATACTTAAAACTTTATAAATAAAATAAGCACTGCTTAAGCAGAAACCCAAGAAAAAGAAGAAGGATGGGAAAAATCAAACACTTGGTAATTGTGTTAATATTGTTGAAAAATCTCGTAGCCATGTGACAAAACCAATGGATAAGTCTTATTTTCATTCTAAACTTGGAAAACTCTAGAAGGTCTCTACAGCTGGAAATGGGCATGGCAAAACCATGGGTTTACAGGGACTTGGAAGAGAACACGACAACAAGTCAACCAAAACTAACTTGACTTCTTAAGCATGTTAATGTGAATTGCAAAATAAGTTTCTGTATCAAATTCCAAAGTCAATTATAGTTGAACCTTGAACAACACAGGTTTGAATTGCATGGGATCACATATATATGGATTTTGTTTTAGATTTATTTATTTATTTTGAACAAGAGAGTGCAAGTAGGGGGAGGTCAGAGAGAAAGGGAGAGAGAAAGAATCCCAAGCAGGGTCTACAATGTCAGCACAGAGCCCAACACTAGGTTTGAACTCATGATCCGTGAGACCATGACCTGAGCTAAAATCAACTGTTAACTGACTGGGCCACCAGGCGCCATTATATGTGGATTAAAATAATTTTTAAAAAATTTGTTTTTTGAGAAATAGAGACCGGGTGTAAGCAGGGGAAGGGCAGAGAGTGAGGGAGACACAGAATCTGAAGCAGGCTCCAGGCTCCAAGCTGTTAGCACAGAGCTTGATCCAGACCCCGAACCCACGAACCATGAGATCATGACCTGAGCCGAAGTTGCATGCTTAACCGACTAAGTCACCCAGGTGCACCATCCCTGCTTTTTATTTTTGACAAGTACAGCACGGAACTGTGAGCACATTTTCTCCTTTGGTTTTCGTACGTTTTTCTCTAGCTTATTTATTGTAAGAACACAGTGCATGACACTTAGAAGACACAAAATGGGTGCTATTCAGCTGTTTACATTCGGGGTGAGGCTTCCAGTCAACAGCAGGCTAGTGGTCAAGTTCTGGAAGAGCCAAAAGCTATACATGGATTTTCCACTGCGTTTGGGAGGGTTTGGCATCCCTGTCCCTGTGTCGTTTAAGAATCCACCATGGTAAGCTAGAGCTCTCTCAAGGTTACAGGAGTTGACTGCACAACTTTGCTCAATTTTCCTGCCTGGAATGTCCGTGATTTCCATTTCCTTTCCCTTTCCCTTTCCCTTTCCCTTTCCCTTTCCCTTTCCCTTTCCCTTTCCCTTCCTTCCCTCCCTCCCTCCCTCCCTCCCTCCCTCCCTCTCTCCCTCCCTTTCTTCCTTCCTTCCTTCCTTCCTTCCTTCCTTCCTTCCTTCCTTCCTTCCTTCCTTCAGTGAAATGTTTTTTTATGGTGGTGGCAGTGAGGGGGTGGGTGGGGAGGCTAAACAGAGGATTATGGTGGGAAAAATAACTTTTTAAAATCGAAAACCTTAGAGAACTCTCTTGAAGGCTCCACCGGCCGGAAGCCACCCTCTGGAGAGGT
>NC_043705.1:144400071-144433562 GCF_006229205.1 Suricata suricatta
AGTCCTTGGGTTGTCAGCAGACGTGAAGGGCTTCTTTTCTGCTTGTGCGATGTTTGCTAAGTCACATGGTTCCTATGTCTCCAGCTGCCTGGTTGGATGAACATGTGAACTTGCCAAGGACTCCTGTGCAAAGTAGGTGACTCCCCAGCCTGGCTCAGGGCGAATGACAAAGGGTCCCGGGTGGCATGGGCCTCACTGCCCTGTGGGACCCCGTGGACGTGGACGCTCCCCGTGCAGGGGCCGCCCAGGAGACAAGTGTGTGAATCTGCATCTTCCTCAAGGTGGTGCTTCAATGACCGACCCTGAACCACAACCTCTGGGCCTCACCGCCCTGAACACACAGCGTGGGAAAGGGGCCTGGCCTGCAACGGAGACCCTCCCTCACCATCGGTCCACTGAACGGACCCCTGGTTCTGAGGCCTTTCAGGGTGCGTCTCCTAAAACACAGCTCTCAGGATGGCCTGGCTTTCACACCCTGACAAAATACGCCCTTGTCCAGTGTCCTGGGAGGCTCACGTTTGCTATCCAGACTCGGGAAACCTGCACATCTTCAAACTAGACAGGGGAGCCTGGGGGGCTTGGTCGGTTAAGGTCTGATATCGGCTCAGGTCATGATCTTGCGATTTGTGGGTTTAAGCCCCGCGTTGGGCTCTGGGCCGACAGCTCAGAGCCTGGAGCCTGCTTCGTTCTGTGTTACCCTCTCCCTCTGATCTTCCCCTGCTCACGCTGTCTCTCTCTTTCAAAAATAAATAAAAATAAAACAAAAAATGAAAAGAAACAATAAACAAACACTAGACAGAAACTAAGGGCTGTCACCTGGAAGCCAATCCGGGTCACCTGGAGGGCTGCAGCGGGTCAGCGAGGGCCCCCTTCCTAACGCTGAATTGGCCTTTCCCCCCTCATTCACTGACCGCCAATCAGGGGCTGAGAAATAGCGGCGGCGTGCTTGCCAGAGCAGGGACCAGAGCGCGGGCAGCCCAGGAGGGACGCATTGTTACTGGCGCGTCAGGGAGATGAGATGGGCCATAATCTGTTTTGTTTCCTTTTCTTTACGTCTTCATTCTGGTTAAGCCAACTCCGCCCGCCATGTCTGCACCCGTGGCCAGGTGATTACGCTCCGTTTAGGGCCCTCGGCCTGGTGCCTGGATGTGCACAGCCCGGGTGGGGTCGCTGCCCGCCTCACATTCCCTTTCCCCCCGCCTGCACCTCCCCTCCTGCTCCTACAACTTCGCCTCTTTCACCGTGGAAACAAAAACAAGGAGTGAGGACCTTCACCGCATGGGCACCTGCGTGCAAGCCGAGCCCCTCTGCCGGCCCGCCCGGGGGGCCCTCAAAGGCACCTGCCACGTCTGCCCTCCCCACCACCCCGGAAGCCAGGGGCACCTGAGCCCGCTGGGGCGCGAGAGCCAGGGAAACCGCAGCAGGCCTTCCCGGGGCCTCACGGCCAGTCTCCTCCACGCCGTGCCCTCTTCGGCACCTGGGGACAAGACTCCTTGAAAAAAGCGCGGTGCCCACAGCCCTGCAAAACCAGGCTATGGCCTTTCTAGGGAGGGGAAGGGTTGTCTTTCTGGGGCCAGGGTGCTGGTCCTGTCTCGGGGGTCTACTCTGCAGCTGACCTCACTCCGGGTGTAGCCGGCCCGAGGCGCTGTCAGGGAAGCCGGCACTGAGCCTGGGGCCCTGGTTCTGAGACCCCACACTGCAGGGGATGGAGGGGATCTGTCCAGTCTGGGTCCCGACCCAGGGATTTCTAACACGCCCCAAGGACGTAACCTGCGCCCTTAAATACTGCACCAGCCATCGGTGAGATTCGCTCTGTCATACTTCATTTTGCTTTTCTATAGATTATTTATTTCTAAGGGCTTTAGGATGCTCACGTGTGAGGTATCCTGGGTGGCTTTTGAGTTACACTAATTTATACATCTCTTTTTATTTACTTTTATCAGAAGCACATGTGAAAAAAAGCAAATACAGACTTTCCAGCAGTAGTGGGAATAAAAGAGAATAAACAGAATCCTACATGTTCATAAAAACACAGCAGAGACGTGAAACAATACGACACAAAGAAAATGCACAGTAAATAGAAGGCAGACAAGAAATTAGACCTGGATCCAAATACAAGAGCAATCACCACTCATCATGGGAGACTCACTGTGTGCGTGAACATGTAACCCTGACATTTAAAACCACAGAGAATGGAGAACTGTGGGGCACGGTGAAAATTAGGGAATGGAAGTGAGACCATATTGTTAACTTCAGAAAAAAAACCAGCTTAAGTTGGGCAAAGATAGTCATTATTTAGCCACAGAGAACAATTCACGTGGAAACTAAAACCCCTCAACACAATGTGGAATTTTAATATTAATTATGAAATGAAAGTAACAGGAGAAATCGAAAAATAAGCAATCATCAGGTGAGATTTTAAAATAGTTCTCTCAGAAACACATACAGGAGATGAAAAGAACAGATGTGAATAAATAAGGACCGTGATCGCATCGCCACGGGAATGAGCCACCCCCGCACACGGCGCACACGTAGTGTCCCCACAGCAAACACTGACATGCACCCCCGTGCCTGAGCCTCGAAAATGCAAAAGAGGATATAATTTAACTCTTCCTTTGATCTCAATGTAATAACATCTGAAATAACAAAAAAATTACTGCTGAACCTCCATAAATTTGGAAATACTAAACTACAATAATTCTAAATAATTCACAGCTGTAAGAGTGAAGCAGTGTTACCTACTTGTACCTAAAACAGCATCTATGTTCTCCCCTGGAAATGCTGCGATTTTGAGTGAAGCTTCCAGTTTTCTACAATTTCTAGAAGCACTGATTAGTAAATGTATAGTGAATATATGATTGATTAGTAAACATACAGTGAATATATACATATATATTTATCTGAATATACAGTGGGTGTAGGTAAAGATTTGTAGTAGATCTTTTTTCTTTCTCTTTCTCTTCCTTCTTTTCTTCCTTTCTTTTCCTCTTTTTCCTTCCTTCCTTCCCTTCTTTTCTTCCTTCCTTCCTTCTTTCCTTCTACCTATCATCTACCTATCTTCTATCATCTGTCCCACATTCATCTATGTATCTAGGTTTCTATCTATCATCTATCTAGAAGTTAGTTTTTCATTTTTATTCCAAAATATTGAAGTGTGTGTCATAGTGTGTATTACTTAGGGAATAGTTATTGTTGGACATGGGGGAGGGGTTGGTGAATTTTAGAGTCAATCGCACTAAGGCCTGGAGACCAAAATCATAAAAATATTATGAAAAATTTAGGTATTATTGAATGTATATAACCAGCTAAGTTCCCTGAAAATTAGAAAAACTATTCTCAAGTTGACTTTCCACCTTTGTTCATATGGATAAATAAATATATATGTATATAAATATAAAACAACACACACGCCAAACTAAACTAAATAAAGTAAAAATAAGGGGACAATAAAACCTTAAAATCCAAAATATTTTACAGAACTACCTAAGGCAGATTTTTAGATGTTAAACAAGTTCAAATCTAGGAGCTCATTAATTTTCATATTCCCACTGCTCCTGTAATGGTTTCTATGTTAACATTTAAGTGACTGAGGAAATAAGTTAAATCAGTCATGTTTAAGAGAAATCGTTTGCCCATACTTATAATCTGACTTCCATAAAAGGTACATTCTAACCAATGTCTGTACCAGCTTGATGCATTTAAAAACTTTATTTATATATATTTTTAATGTTTATTCATTTTTGGAAGAGAAAGAAAGAGAGAGAGAGGGAGGGGCCGAGAAAGAGGGCAGGACAGAGAATCCAAAACCGCTTCATGCTGACGCACAGAACCCAGTCCGGGAATTGAACTCACAGACTGTGAGATTACAACCTGAGCGAAAGTCGGACACTAAACCACCTGAGCCATCCAGGCGCCCCAGAAATATTGGGTATTTGGTATTCGCCCCAAGATTTTATTTTTAAGTCATCGCTCATCTGACGTGGGTGTCGAACCCATAGTCCTGAGGTCAAGAGTTGCACCTTCTACCAACTGGGCCATCCAGACGCTCCTTGAACGCATGTGAAACTCACTGTTTCGTGCTAAGTGACATCTTTCTTGGGGGGGGTGAGGAGGCAGTCAGACATCATCTTCTGTAGGAATACACTGTCACACGCAGGTGACTCCATCACCGTGATCACACCTGAATGGACGGCATGTCCCTCTAAAGGGAGTGTCAGTCTCAGACTCTCCCGGAGTCCCTGCTCAGACAGAGGTCAGATGCCTTTTCCCTGCAGCCCGTGGAGCAGGACAAGGCCCCGAAAGAAGAGCGGGGTCCCCCACTCTCCAGGAGGCGGCGTCTCTGGGCGTGAGCCACAGCGTCAGGCTCCCCGACAGCCGGGCTCACAGCCAGAGGGCAGGAAGCAGGGAGCCCAGAGAAGGCATCTTGACAGACTGTGACCTGGGATGGGTGTTCCGTGGGGCCACCCTGGCTCGCACCCCGAAGCGGGGAGGGAGGGGGACACAGCACCGGGAAACGGCACCAAGGAGCCGACATCCCTCACCCCTCCCGCAGTGCTGTCGCAAGAGACATCTGTGATCCGGTCACTGGGGAGTGGCTTTCCAAACCGTGGTCCTGGTAACTGTGCAAACAGAAGCGGGGCCGCCGGGCAGCACTGGTGACATCATCTGTGCAAACCACAGCGGGATGTTAGGAATTTCATGCTGGGATGGCGGAGCGTGGGAGCCAGTGGGGACCCACACGCCCACGGAGCCAGGCCTGCGGCTAATTCATCCTCAGTGCCTCTGACAGGCAACGGACCCAAGAGGCTCCCTTCCTTGGCATTCCGGTGACGAAACCCTTGGTAACCTGTGCACTGCCGGGCACTCAGTGTTTGCAGGGCTTGGATCCAAAGAGGTGAGAGACAGTCACCAACCCCGTCCTGTCCCTGAGACGCTGCTGTGGGACAGCGCCGGCAGGAAAGTTCCTCGCTAACCATCATCCCGCATTCGTACCCTGTGCAACCAAACGCAGGCAGTCCCCGCCGAGGCCCTTTGGTGGTAAGGGAACAATTCTACCAACGGGTTTGAAAGGAGCCACCAGAGTGTAGGCAGAGACAGGAGCCGTGGAGAGGATTACAGGGGGGCTGCCTCGGCATGCCTTAGGAGCACAGGAAACACTCGGTCACAGCCTGTTTTACGTAAACTCTGAGGCTGTGTTCCTAGGAGAATCGTGGAGATCGAGGAAAAGGACCCGCTTCCCATCTGGAAGGTATTTCCTCTTGCACCTTCCAGGCATCGTCCAGGAAGCCGTGTTCCAGTGTTCCGGCTTCCAAAACCAGACACGAGTTGAGATAAGTGAGGTGAAGAGCCCCTCTGTTTAGATCAACTGGGCTCCCTGGGGAGCAGCTCCAGCCCCGGGAGCAGCTGGGAATCGCTGACCCCTGCTTACTTGGTCCCAGTACTCCTTCCGGCGGGAGCCACACAGACACATTAAGATCGGCTTCCTCCAGTGGGGAGCCTGCTGACTCCCAGCTCACCGCCCCCCCTGAAATTTGTGAACTGGGGGAGTCCATCGGGGAAGGACCCTGGGCTTGACGGGCCCCCAGCTGCACACCCGAGGCACATGCGTGCATGTGGACGCCGACAGGGAGGTCGGGCGCTACAACCCAGGTGGCAGCAGCTTCTCGCTTCAGTTAAAGGCAAGAAGGCTGTGGACTAAGATGTTATAAAGATTTCGCTCCTTGGTCCTTTGGGGACCCTCCCTCCAGAGCAACAAGAAACACCAAATTCCACCTGCTGTGTCCTGCACTTAGTCAGACGGAGGAGGGGGCTCTGCTCTTACAGGCACTGGGCACACCTGCCCCCGGGACAGGCACAGGGGACACCATCCATGGGACAGGCACAGGGGACACTGTCCGTGGGACAGGCACGGGGTCACCATCCCTGGGACAGGCACAGGGTCACCATCCCCGGGACAGGTACAGGGGACACCGTCCCCGGGACAGGCACAGGGGGACACATACCACAGGACAGACACAGGGGACACCACCCGTGGGACAGGCACAGGGGACACCCGGTCCTTGCAGCAGACAGAGTCTAATAAGAAAGGCACACGCCCTCGTGGTCACACAAATGAAACTTGGCTCTTCTGCCCAGTTAACCAGGAATGAGATGTTGCCTGTATTCTGGGCAGGAGAGAACTGTGCCTTATGTCACAGAGGAAAACAAAACAACTCTTTAAATTAAGATCTACCTCCCCAAGTCAACTGTTAAAATCACAACCCACAAGGGCTAACGTAAGATCATCCTGCATTTTGTCATAGACCGTCTTGCTGCCCAGACTAAACAAATAACTGACGTGAATTTGCTTCTCTTGCAGCACAAATAAAAACAGCCCAGGGTCACTGAGTGCTCAGCACACGCGCCGCGCCAGGAGCCGTTACGCGCCCTCCGTGACAAGCACTCGCGCTCTACCCCAAAATAACCACACGGGTTCCCAGGCGGCTGTTCGCGCCCCCAGCCCGTCCCACGGGGGCATCAGTGACGCAGGGGCCTTTCGTGGGCGCCCTCCTCTCCCGCCGGGGCAGGGCCTGGCCTTGGTGCACGTCCTCCTCACCCTCAACCTTCCCCCCAATCCCGGCCGACCCCGTCCGCTCCATCACACTGATGCCCGCAGCTGGGGTGGGGGACTGGGGCATCCCGTCCCGCCTGCTCAGTCTCCACTTTGGGGCCCCGCGGGTCATCGGGCCTCTGCTCTCTGTGGGGACGTTGGGGGGCTCCCCGCAGGAAAGCCTGGCATGAGCTTCACAGCCACTCAGGACTGTCTCCAACGGCGTTCTCCTTCAGAGAAAAACCAAATACTCCAACACACGAGACATAAATCCAAAAGCCAGATGGAGCGGGGGCTTTGGATGTTTTGAGATGAACCTGGGGGTCCTCACCATGTTTCCACACCTCAGTTCTAACTTCCCCTTGATGAGTCCGCTTGCTCTGAACTGTGCTTCTCCTTCAGCGCACACAGACCGTGAGAGAATTTACTCAGTAACTTTCACCTGAGTGAGTTAAGTACGGAAGACATCACAGAACATAGACAGCACTTGAGTGCAGATCCCTGAAAACCAGAAAGACAGACTGAAGGAAGCAGAGGAGGCCCCGCGAGAAAACCAATGGGCTGCACAGGTGACTTACAGGAAAACCAGTGCCCTCCTAATCCGCGCGGAGGCTCCGGGCTCCCTGCTCCCAGGTCGGAGCCCTTGTGAGGGTGACAGACGCAGACAGGCCTGCTCTGGGCTTCCCACCATCAGTTCCCATCTGAGGTAGGGGCTGCTGCTGAAGGTCCCCAGGCTGGCAGCCAGGAGTTGGTGACTTAGATCCCGGACTGGGTGTCCCTTCTGGACAGGTCTCACTGGACAGACAGGCAGTCAGGCTGGACGGCAGGAGTGTGAGCCGCTCAAGGGATGTGCTGGGTGACTGAATGCATGCATAGACTGTGCCCAGTTCTCCGGGTGCCAGCACTGACCGTGCCTGGGTCTCCGGGGCACCAGCACTGACCGTGCCCAGTTCTCCGGGTGCCAGCACTGACCATGCCCAGTTTCCCGGGCACCAGCACTGACCGTGCCCAGTTCTCCGGGTGCCAGCACTGACCATGCCCAGTTTCCCGGGCACCAGCACTGACCGTACCCAGTTCTCTGGGGCACTAGCACTCAGACGGATCTTCCTACAAAACCCAGTTTCTCCTGCGCATGAAAGTGACACGCACCCACTTCTCTCTGTCTGCACGAAGGAGATCCCTCTACTACACAGCTAACCAGCTGCTCTGAGGCCCCCCCCCCGTCCCTGCCCTGGGAGGAACTCAGCGCGATCACGGAAGAGAACCTCGGCTCAGGCAGCAGCACCTCTAAACATCCACATCTGCACGCGGTGGGGCGCTGACCCAAGATCCAAGGTCACAGTGACTTCGACCCTGGGTCACCTGCAACACAGGTGCAGAACCGGCTGTCTGGGAAGGAAGGAGTCGGGTTTGCATACCGATGCGACGGGAGGCTGCAGGAGCCCCGTTTCCTTCGGACACGGTGATCATTTATTTAACCTTACTTATTATTTTGAATGAGAGAAAGTGAGAGAGAGAGAGAGACAGAATAGCAAGCAGGGTCCATGTTGTCAGCACAGAGCGTGTCATGGGGCTCAAACTCAACAAACCGCGAGATCACAACCTGAACATGAAACCGAGACTTGGATGCTCAACCTGCTGAGCCCCCAGGCGCCCCGTTTCCCGTAAGGTTGTTTCTGCAGACACGGGTGACGGGCTGCCGCCAGCCTCCCTCCGCCAACCTCAAGGCCCGCCTCCGAGACGATCCAGGACTTTGTGCAGGTGGCGCATCACCAGACACAGAGCAGGCCTGCGGTGAGGGGCCAGCTGAGCTCAGCCCACCGGGTGCACGGGACCTGAAGCAGGGACCAAGGCGTGTGGCCACTCACAAAGCCCGCTCGGTCCCAGAAGGGTCTGGGGGAGGGAGGTGCCCGGTTCACTGGTGGGTGATGGGTCTCAAGCCCCAGAGTCCTCGTGTCCGCTTCGCCCAGCAGGTCTCCCAACCGCAGGCGGGGGGCTGTGGAGGCTGAGGCAGCAGGGAGGCTCTGGGAGGTGGCGGGTGGGTCCCCAGCCCCCTTGCCATGGTGGGAAACAAGGTCCTGATTTCTCAGATGCTGATGAGCTGCCTCCGCCCTGAGCCGGTGACCAGGGACCGGACAGCTCAGAGGCAAAGGGAGGTGGCCCCTGTCTCCCTCCTGTGTGTCACCGCCTCCCAGAAGAGCATCATGCTTCTGAGGCACATTTCAGCGAACCAGGAATCCATGTGTCAGCGGCTGTGGATCTTTAAAATCAAGGTGTGTGAGATGATCTCGTACAGAACTGTGCGTCGGCCGTGGGAAGAGCCCGGCGGGAGCCGGACTCCGCTGTGTTCTCAGCCGCTCTGGGGCTCGTCCCCCGTAAAGATGAGGGGACTGGGCACCGGAGGGTGAAGGGAGCGCCCAGGGTGTGAGGGCCAGCAGCAGGCCCGGCCGTGGCTCCTGGCGGGGCCCCGCCCAGCCCAACCGCGCTGGGCACCTGCACTTGACCGAGAACCGCGTCGGGGCAGCAGCGCGGCGGGCAGAGCGGGGAGCCAGAGCCGTCCCCGGCTTCCTCAGCTCACGTGTGCGTGCGTGTGCGTGCGTGTGCGTGTGTGCCCCGTAGCCATCCACACTCCCTGCACCCCGGGCAGGCCTGTGAAGGGATCCTTCCGATACATCTCGCTCAGTAGGCAAAGCAAACCAGAGCGAAAGAACTGGAGACCGAGAGGGGAAACGTGACCGTCACGCGGGGCGCTACCACTGCCGCCAGCCCGCAGTGATTCAGGTACAAACAAAGCCGGCGGGACGCTGTGTGAGGACGTCCACCTCCGTCCCCAAGGCCCTCGGGACCGCCTCCCGCCACACACACCCGCTCAGGCGGCTCTGGGTCCCTCTGCTTCTTGGCTGCTCCAGACGGCGCGACAGGAAGGAGCACTGGCGTTGTCCGGACCCAGGAGCCCCCGACTCCCCACGCGGGTCGGCCAGACTGCGAGACGGGTCCGGCGACCACGGCCGCTCTTACCTGGGGGGACAGGCAGACACGTGGCAGGCCACCACCCCGGTGACAGGCCGGGTGCTGGGATTGCAGAAGGACGCATTCACCTGCAGCCTCAGGTCTCTGTAGCAGCCTTCCCGGGTGGTCATGTGTCCTGCAGGGGGCGCACAGCGGGCGGAAGACTGAGCCAGGCGGCCGGGGAGGGCGGGGGAGGGCCGTGAGGTCTCCTCTGAGAAAGCGCTGACCTTACAGATCAAGGGAGACTACTGAACACTGAAAAGGAACCCTGGACTGAGGGGGGAGGGAGAGGCGGGGGTGATGGCCATGGTGGGGGGCACGTGTGGGGAGAAGCACTGGGTGTTATATGGAAACCAATTTGACAATAAACTATTAAAAAAAATTTAAAAAAAGAGACTCTTAAACAGCATTCCTGGAGGGGCTGTGGGAGGGGGGAAGGGCTAGATGGGTGAGGGGCAGTGAGGAATCTACTCTTGAAATCATTGTTGTGCTGTATGCTAACTTGGATGTAAATAAAAAAACATTTTTTATTTTTTTCTGCTTAAAACTTTTAAAAATAGTTTATTGTCAAGTTGGTTTCCATATAACACCCAGTGCTTCTCCCCACAGGTGCCCCCCACCATGACCACCACCCCCTCCCACCCTCCCCCTTCCCCTCCCCTCCCCTCCCCCTCCCCCTTCAGTCCATGGCTCGTTTACAATATTCAGTAGTCTCCCTTGACCTGTGTCCCTCACTCTCCCCTGCTCTCTTTCCCCCTTCCTCTCCCCATGGTCCTCTGTTAGGAAAAGTGTCTACCATATTGGCACGTCTTTATGTTAATGACCAGTCAGCCAGCTGCTGACATCCTAGGACTTTCCTGACCCGTCTTCGCGGTTGTTATTAGTAACTTCCATCAACTCCAAGATGCGCGATTTCCCTCCTGGATCTTAACATTCTTAAGGGCAACAGATGTCTTGAAATTGGTGCCGATGTACATTTGATGGAAGGGACTAGTTCTTTTCTGTTGTTTCCAGAGTGGGGAACACTACACATTTCTCAGAGGAAACACAGTATGCCTGACTTGTGTGTCCACTTGAGAAACAATCAGTAATAAACCAAACACACACACACAGAAGTTTATCACCAGAGAACTCCAAGCTAAATATTGCCAGGTTGTAAGCTGAATAGAGACGCTTTCACAATAATGACTAATGTGTTTTATCAAATGAGGTCAACGGAGAAGACTGAAATGCAAGCTCCTTGAATTCTCAGCCCCCATTTACACCCCCGGGCTGACTATGGCTTTGCAAACGTGCCCGAACTTGTTAGATATTTCAATTCATTAAATATCCCTTAAAAAGTGCCTTTCTTTACATGATGTACCCAGAACACTCAAACTCAGAAAGCAGAATGTTGGTCTGCCAAGGGCTCAGTAGAGAAGGAAATGGAGGCAGTATTTAGCGGGCACAGAGTCTCTCTTTGGGAAGACGAAAAAGCTGTGGGGATGGACAGAGGTGATGTCTGCACAGCAGCGTGGCCGTACCTAATGGCACTGGGGTATATGCTAAAGACGGTTAAATGGTGCATTTTCTGTTAGTCTATTTTACCACAGTATGAAGAGGACTCTAACATACCCATTTTGAAGGATGGTATTAAAGGGTCCATCCAATGGAGAGAAACATAAAGGGAAAGAACCACATGAGCATTGATTTAAAATTAACGCAATAAAAGCTACTAAGTTCTGTGAGCTCACTTGCACTTGGAAAGCCTGATGGGGTCGCGCTGCTCAGGGAGCCCCTCTGTCCCCCTGGTCTGCAGCCCTGGCACAACTCTGAACATCCTCCTTACCCAACTTGACCCCCCCTCCAGGCAAACATTCAGGGAAAGAATAGACCAAAGGAACAGTTTGAGAGGAGAAGCGGCAGGCCACAGCCATCTCTAGCCCTAGGGTCCTTGAGAAGACAAATCCTTTACTCAACGGAAACCAAAAGTCTCTGAAACACGCATTTGACATTTGGCTTTGCTTTGTCAGAAGAAATAAGACAAGTCAATGCCTTCGATGCAGAAAGATACATTCTCTAGGAAACTGGTTTTCTTAAGTGAGAAGAGGAGGAAGGTCTCCCGGATTCAACAGGGAGCCACCATGCCGGCTTATGGGTCTGAGCCCCACACTGCCCACTTCCTGGGGTTAAAGCCCAGAACATGCTGAGAAAAGACCGGGGGGGGGGGGTCTTAAAATTTTTCAGTTCTCTGCTAGCTTTTCACATCCTATTTCTAATCAAGCTATGTAGTTTTTATTTTATGCTCCCCGATGTAAATTTTGCAATTATTTCCTTCCAGTTTTGAAAATGTTTATTTATATTTGAGAGAGAAATACAGAGTGTGAGTGGAGAAGGGAGAGAGAGGGAAGGAGAGAGAATCCAGAGCAGGCTCCAGGCTCTGAGCTGTCAGCACAGAACCAAACTTTGCATTGGACTCCACCTCGGAAGGAAGTGTGTCCCACACGGTCCCACAGCATCCTCGAGAGAGTGACAGCCAGCCAGGTGGCCTGTCTCTATGTCACACATGGCACAGACGCAGACACAGACACCGGCTTCTCTTCTCAAGACCTTGCAGGGGTGTATACATCCCCTCAGGAGGGAAGGGCAGGCTCTGCCCAGGACCCTTTTCTGCTTCCCTGTGAGTGTCCCGGGGGTGGGTCACACTCCTTTCAGCTCTGGCCTAGGGTCCCCCAGCTGACTGCTGGACACACAGACCAGGCTGTTGAGCAGACACACAAATATGGACACATCCTTGCAGAGCAGGCTTCCTGAAACTTGCGCTGCCCCGGGACCTGAGGTCTCCAGTGGGGTCGGTGGGGTTGGCCTCCTAGCCCCCAACTCCACACCTTCCTCCAGGGTTCCTCCTCCAAGTTCAACATCAAACGGATACCAAAGACCCTTCCTTTTAAACACACACACTCTCAGGCCACTAGCAGACTAAAAGCCTATTTTTCTTGTTTGACACTTGAGGCTTCCTAGCGCTACACTCCTGGCCCTGCTCTGTTCTTGGCGCTGACCTCCCTCCCTGCTCCTAACTCCCCAGGCCGCTGCTCTCTCCCTGGATGGTACCCTCCACTGCCAGCCCTGCGCCAGCCTGGCAGGTTTCTTCTCCTCCCTTTAACTGAGGCCCGAATGCACCTCCTCCTCTGGAGTCCTTCGGCCAGCGGCTCCTGGGCTCGAGTGGCCGTCAGAACCCTCTGGGACTCTCTCTCTCTCTCTCTCTCTCTCTCTCTCTCTCTCTCTCTCTCTCTCTCTCCACACACACACACACACACACACACACACTGCTGCGCCCACCTCCAGAGTTCCTGGTTCAGCGGGTCTGGGGTGGGGGCTGAGGACTACATTTCCAGCCACAGCACAGGGGTTGCTACTGCTCCCTCAAGGACCACACTTTGAGAACCACCGCTCTAGGCAAAATCAGAAGCCAGGACCTTTGTGTCTAGGGCTACAAGGGTGTGAGAGAGCCCAGAGTCAATGTTTGGTTTTTGTCTCTGTTTCCTGGCTAGGGGCTCCCAAAACCCTTAAAATCTCCTGAACTTTAAGAGTATCGGTTATATACTAATGAGGACTGGAGGCTGGGGCCCCGGGGAGCTCACGATGGGGCTGGTCTCCTGAGAGATCCGAGGAGGAGGAAAGAATAGAACTTTCAGCCCCACCCCCACCCTCCAGGACGGGAGAGGGAATGGAGATTGAGTTCATCATTCATAGCCAATGATTTCATCAACCAGGGCTATGTTACAAAATCCCCATAGAAACCCTAAACCATGGGGTTCAGAGAGCTTCTGGGCTGGGGAGCACAGCTGTGTTCTGGGAGGCTGGCACCCCCCAACTCCACAGGGAAGCCCCACCACTAGCGACCCTTAGAGAAGTCTCCCTATGTACCCCGTCCTCTGGCTCTTCATTCCTTTCCCTTCTAATAGGTCAGTGCTCATAAGTACGGATTAACACACCCAGAAAGGAGGGATCATGGGAACCTTCAACTTTGTAGCCACGTGAGACAGAAGTGGGGGTACCTTGGGCACCCAGTACTTGTGACTAGTGTTTGAGGTGGGAACAGTGTCCTGGGACTGAGCCTTTAACCCTGTAGAGTCTGAGTGGCTCCAGGTAGTTAGTATGAGAACTGAACTATAGACATCCCATTGGCCACTGGAAAATTGGGGGTTGTTGGTGCCACCGACACCACCCTCTTGGTGTCAGAAGTGTGAGCAAAGACAGTCCAGATGAGCTCAGGCTTGCCCTCCTCTGTCCTGGCAAACGGAAATAGTGACTCCCTCCCTCTCTAAGCATACAGGTATGGACAAGGCACGAAGTGCCTCCAAGGACAAGTCCAGTTAGGACGTATGTGTCCTCCCTTGGAGCATCTTTCTGGAAGGCAGAGAGCATGTGCTGCCTGTCTCCATGATCCCTGCAGCGTGCGTGGGTCACTTACCAGGACTGGCCGATTTCACTATATTCAGTAACTTCTAAGCTCAGACATGTTAATAGTGGGGAACTAATACTTAGCCGAAACCTCATCAAAGTAGAGGTATTTGCCCTTCTCTAGACATGACTTAGGATGAGCTGGGCACACTCTGGATGACTCACCTGTATATCAATGCAGAGATGAACTGTGAATCAATGTTTTATGAACCTGCTTTTTCACTTGCTAACAAGGAATAGGAGACCATAAAATTGGAAAAAAGAAACAAATGTGTGTTTAAGCTGTTCTGCAAAGGATCTTGGGGAGTCCCGAAATTAAGCCAGTTTATCATAGCGATCCAATTTATATGAGGCCATATTGAGCAACTGTACAGTTTCCTGAAATTTCGAAGAGTCTCATGCTGTAATGAAAAGAGAAGGAAAACTGATCTTTTCTCTCCATTTATGTGTCAATTTAAAAGCTGATTATTTTATTCTTTAACCAAGCTGCTCTGACGATTTAGGAGGTGTGGCTCTTTAAATAACGACTTCAGTTTCATTTCCTATTTTAAAATTAAAGACATGAAATTAAAGACACTTTCCTGGGAATCATCTGCGCTGATGTTGGCTTCATTCTAATCATAATGGGTGGTTTCTGGAATGTTCCACAACCTCCTGATTCTTGACTAGCCAGAGTGAGAACTAATGGCGTCTTTCTCTCTGACCTTTACTCCACCATCCTTTCCAGCTAAATGATCCTTTATATTAAATCCCTTCCTGTGTCACATGTTTGGAAAAGTTTCTGTTTTTCTGGCTTACCCATCACTGATGCACCAACTCAATGAAGAAAATAAGGAACAAGCACACATATGCAAGATATGAAATGAGAATAAGAAAATATGCATACTTAGAAGAAATGAAGGTATCTTAATGAGGACACTTAGTTCAAGTTGGTAAACATAGTGTTAAGATGGTTTTCTTAATTAGCAAAACTAACTCCACAAGAGAGAAATAATCTATGCAGTCTAATTACCATACACAATACAAAACCATATGGAAGACCTTGTCCCTGAAAATGCAACAGATTCAGACGCTTCACATAGATTCTATAAGAAGTAAAAGGTGAGATGTAACAATGCCAGTTGAATCATGCCAAAGCATTAAAAAATAAGATAGGTTTCTAACATTTAAAAAGTGCCTTGTAGTACACACAAAAAAATTAAGACTCCATGACACTTAGTGATATTAATGCAAAAAAGGAAAATGAGTTGACAGAACAGAATTATGTAGCACACTGAAAAAAAAAAGAAACTACATTACCAGACGTTTCATAGTAGGGATGTCAAGATGGTTCAATATTAGGAAAATCAGGTTTTATTTTTAATTTTTTAAACTGTTTTGAAATTATTTCTATTAGAGAGAAATAGAAAGACGGAAGGAGGCAGGGTGTGAGTGGGGGAGGGTGAGAGAGAGAGGGAGACACAGAATCCGAAGCAGGCTCCAAGCTCCGTGCTGTCAGCACAGAGCCCGACGTGGGGTCAGATGTTCAACCAACTCAGCCACCCAGGTGCCCCTTCAATTTTTTAATTTTAACAGATTAAGAACAAACATAAACTACCCATATATGTAATAATGTTCAGAACGTGACAAATTTAACCTCCATTTTTTAAAAAAATGTTCATAAAATACTAGGGCGCCTGGGGGGCTCAGTCAGTTGGGCATCCGACTTCGGCTCAGGTCATGATCTCACAGTTCGTGGGTTCGAGCCCCACGTTGAGCTCTGTGCTGACAGCTCAGAGCCTGGAGCTTGTCTTCGGATTCTTTGTCTCCCTCTCTCTCTGACCCTCCCCTGCTCATACTCTCTCTCTTTCAAATATAAATAAAACATTTAAAAAAATTAAAAAAATAGGCAGCAGGTGAATATTTAGTCCCATCAATATTTTGCATATTTGTATGAGTTTCTGTGTATATCTATATCTATGTTTCTAGATATATACAGATAGAGATATTTGTATGTTTATTCACACGGAGAAGCCAACATTATGGGAAACAGTGGAAAATTTTCCATTAAGGGTTGGAATAAAAAAAGAATGGATTATCACCCCTGGGGCTAAGGTGATTTTGGAGACATGAGTTCATACGATTAGCCAAGAAGAAGGGTATGCACTCACCAGGGGGCGACTTCAGGAGGTAGGTTATGTACCTAGAGGACTGATGAGGGCGGCAGTGACTGCGAGTTGGTGGGAAACCAGGGAAGATACAGCGAGGGACCCAGGCTGAGGCAAGCATCCTGCCTCTGGTCCAGGAAAGCTCCTGTCTGTAATCCGCCCGACATCTACTTAACCCGTCTTAAGTTCCCTCGCAGAGAGCACCAAGCTGACCTCTGGCCGTCACAGTCCCTGGCAGGCCATCTCCTGCTGCTCCCTCCATGGTCACTGCAAGGTTCACTGAAGCCCGTGCTCTGAGAGCCAGCTCTGCCCAGGGAAGCGGGCTTCCCCTGGGACTCCTGAGCACGAGGGGAGCCAGGGTGCCTCTGACGGCTGCCTGGGGCTCCTGGCAGAGGCCTGGACAGTGGGCGTGCTGTACCACGTTAGGACAGACGTCCCCTCGCAGACACACAAGAGCAGCCACTCCCTGGATGGGTTCTTGAAGTGTCGTGTGCTTCAAGAACACCAGGGGGGATCGAAGAAGCCAAGTGCCAGCCCGTTGTCGCCCTAGGGCTTTGGGTCTGCGGGTCCGGACCTGCCCAGGAATCTGCATTGAACAAGTTCTCCCCTGGAGGCGGCTGGCCCAGGGCCCCACGACGCCCAGGGCATCGCAGTTCCTCTTCCACAAGACCTCCCCTGCGGTCATCTTACACTGGTAGGGGGCCAGGTCTGAGGGGGACGTCAGATTCCTTACAGCTCCATAGAGCTGACCGCACCTCCCTGCTCCAAACCAAGTGCCCACGAGCAAAAACATCTCAGAGTGTGTGTGTCTCTCTGTGTGTGTTCTCTGCCTCAGACTAGGGGTCTTAGACTTTAAGAACAACACCTTCAGAATACCCACCAAAACGTGGAGCCAAACTTGTGATTACTACGGGATTTGGGGGGTCTATGGAAGGGTTCATTATTATGAACTGGCTCAGGGATGAATGGCCACATTAAAAATGGGCTGTTCACTCAATACCCAAGAGGGGCCTCTACAAAATGATGGATATGAACAGCGTGGACCTGGGAGGAGGCCACCATTGAGTCGAGACCAGGGTGCACACAGGAAGGGCGGCATGTGGGAGAAACATGGATGGAAGGTAGTAAAATGTCCGCAGTGACCTTGGGTCAGAGAGCCGGCTGTCTTCTTTGTTTTCTGTTTACATTTGTAGCAAAAACAAATGACAACAGCTACAAATTTGGGCCTTCATGAGCACGGACGTCTGTGTTGCTGATGTCACGGACACTGGGCAGTGGGAGGTGGGGGCAGGAGGGCCCTGACCTCCTGGGGCGACCTCACCTGACTTATTGGCCCGCAGCCTGTCCCCCCACCTCCCCTCCCTCTCCTGCTCATTCTCCCCTGGAAGGCTCCACAGGGAAAGCCTAAAGGGGTGCCCGAGGCCAGGAGGAGACAGCAGAGAGCTGACATTCTGGTATCTCTTCGCTCCTTCTTACAACTGCTGATTGACACAGTGACACAGAAAAGCAAACCAGAAGGCAGGACCGGGGGCCCATAAAACACACACTTGTACATACGTGCACACACCCACATGCACCCTGAAAGTCCCTCCTCAGCAGAGGGCAGGAAGGCGGGCAGAATCCCAATCTGCACCCCTCCACGCTCGGGACCAGCCTTAGGCTACGTTTAAGAAACTATTTTTCATAGTTAAGCCAGAGCTACAGAGAATCACATGAGATCAGGTCTTTCTTCTGCTTAAAGACCTGAAAATCTGTGTCCATAGGCTTGGCTAGGCACAGTCACACTTCCTCTCTCCACCCTGACTGTTTGCTTCATTTCTGCATGGCGCCTATCCGATCCTTCAGGATTTCCCCCCAATGCTCTCCCAAAGTCCTGCCTGCTGTCCTGGGTTCTCATCACACCACGTTCACCGGTGAGTCCACCATCGGTCACCTCACCTGCAGGAAACAGGGAAAGACCTAACTGTTCCGCAAAATACATGAGCTGCATGTCTGTGCACAGCGTCTGCGTCTTTTTTCAAAAGGCTTTCTTGGGCTCATAATCAGAGACTTTGGCTCACCTTAATTTCTGATTTGTGTACTCAAGGTCTTGGGTAGTACGCTCCTTGGGTAAAGGCAGGCGTCACGGGCTGGTACCCTGCTCGAGGACCAATGCCAAGATGCCAGGTGGAGGACAAAGGATACAGATCTCCCCCACGAAACAGACTTGGGGGTTCCACGCAGGATGACAGCTGGGGCATGACCTGGGCAAACAGTGTCAGAAGGTCAGGAGGCCCAGACTGCCCACGGCCACAGGGTGCTCTGCGGCTCTATGATCCTGGGTGCCGGGACGGAGCCTGGGCTGATGACCTGCGTCAGCCGGGGGGAGGCAGGCTCCCCTCAGGAAGCTGAGAAATCAGAAGACATTGTACAGGATGCCTCTCCGCACCTTCTTTGAAATACTGCATCGAAGAAACTGAGCCGTCCACTACCCAAACTGAAGCTTCCAGGCTCTCCTCTCTGTTCACACCCCGGCCCTCAAGCTGCCTCAACGTCCTGCCCGTTGGCCTCTGCCACACCACAGCTGGAAAACGGTGAGCCGTGCTTGGACTCCTCAGCTGTAGCAGTTACAAGCGTACACACTGGTGCATGCATGGATGCAAGGGCACGCCTGTGCACACACTTCTCCAAGGTTCCCTGTGCCCTCACGCAGGCCCCCCCTACACGTGTGTGCCCAAACACACATCTATTTTGCATGATGATAGCAGCATCATGCAAAATACGGAGGACGGTGTTCAGCATCCCTGCCCTGGTCCTCATGGGTAACAAGATCACTCCGGAACTCCTCTTGCTGCAAGAGTTGAGCGACCGAAACTGTCCCGTTTCTTAGGCAGAACTGCAGTGTAACCGAAAAGTATAGGGACGGACATTTATTTGGCCGAAGTGTTACAAGCTTTACAGGTATTCTCTGATTTAATCCTTAAAGAAACCCTAGACGGTTGGTTGCATTGTTCTCCTCATTTTATTGATGGGCTCCCTAAGGATTCAAGGCTTCAGTAGCTGTTAAGATCAAAGAGAAACGGACCAAGGTGGTGCTCCATTCAGGAGCAATGTTGGAGGGTGAGAGGTGAGATACGGACGTCTTTCCCCCACTTCAGGACTTTCCCATTTCCATGCAGCTGACGCACCCAGATCCAGGCATTCTGCATAGAATAAGTTGAGAGGTTATATAAAATTATCCATTCAATCCCGCTATGGCGGGATTCACTTCCACTTCTGCATCCTCCAAAGGAGAATGACACCTGATGTCTCGCCATTTTTTCACCGCGATTAAATCACATCATGAGGAAAGGAGCAAAGGAAAGGCAGGTTAAGGGGGCTGCTGGCTAAGCCATCGGGACTGTCTGCACCCCCAGCCCGCAGGCTGCAATGGCTCACCATCCCCAGGGACAATATAAAGCATGACAGGCCAGGCGCCTGTTGGATGGCCCGGGGATGCCCAAATCCTAGACTATTAAAATTGAAAGGGCAAGGCTCAACCACACTGAAATCTGTTTGCAGGAGGAAGGCATGTTCCGGCTCTTAATCTGACATTTAGTTCCCCAGCCCGGATACACAAGAATCGGCATGCATGTGAATTAAGTGTTTCTTTCCTTGAATGTTTTCAAATTTCTGAATATTGTGAGAAAATGAAAATACACCTAGACAGTCATATGACCAACAGCATTTAGGGCTCCTGGGTTCTCTTTTTACAGCAGGTTGTAGTTGTGTTTCAGATGAGCTTCCTGTAGAAAGGGTTCTCCTCAGCCATGTGGTTGAATGCTTATTTATTTATTTAAAGTTTTTTATGTTTATTTATTTTTGAGAGAGAGAGACAGAGTATGAGTGGGGAAGGACGCAGAGGGAGAGGGAGACACAGAATCCGAAGCAGGATCTAGGCTCCGAGCTGTCAGCACAGAGCCCCACTCGGGGCTCGAACTCACAAACCATGAGATCATGGCCTGAGCCGAAGTCGAACTGAGTCCACCAGGTGCCCTCGTATTTGAATGTTTATTAAGACTCAGGCATTAGTTCTCTGTCGGAGGGCACATCTGGGAAATAATTTCTCAATAGCACTTATAATCACTCAACTACTTGTCAGAAAGAAAAATCACCTAGTACACAGGAATGCTAGAATCAAACTGGCTGATATTTTTCAGTGATCTGTATTAACAGATAAGAGAGGAGGAGCAGAGCATTTTAAGGATAAAGGAAGAGAGTCAAAGAGAAGCAGCCTCTAAGCGCGGAGAGCCCGAAGCTAACTCCTGCCCAGGGAAGGAGGCGAGTTTTGCGAGCCATGTGCTCAGGCTCTACCTTTAACTTTTTATGGAAACCGGATCTGGCCGGCTCTCAGGAAATCATTTTTAAATCTTCGTATTTTGCCCACGTTATCGGTATACGTGGAGTATTTGGTCTGAAAGACTATGATTTTCTCAGACTATCTCCAAATTTTCACTACTACTAAGTGTAGAATAAATTCCAGCTGTTGTCAAAAGCCCTCTCCTTCTTTTATAAGGAGAAAGAAACCGATCATTTAAGCAAAACTACAGAAAACCTAAGGAAAACTCGAAGAGATTCTACAAATGAATGCATGCAGTCTCTTGAGAAGCATGCATCATTTCTCTCGTGAGTGCTCGATACTCAGGGATGTGTAACGGATGAGCCCTGAACGTCCTTGAAGTCGGAGGAGGGGCAAGTCCAGGAAACCGGAGCGGATGGATTCCCGGGAGCTGCTCAGGGTCTAAATGATTCCCAGGTGTGCGTAAGTGGCAGCTGTGCCTGGCATGGTCACGCTGAGCGCGCGGCGTCCTAATGCACCCCGGAGCCCCAAGGGTGGTGGCCACGGTCATTTACGGATGGCCCTTTGACGTCCACATGCGTCTATTCTGCTTAACAAGGAACTGGCCGGAATCTCTGATTTCCCTGACGCACTGGGCTGTCCTGAATGGCAGAGGGGCGCACCAACCCTCTTTGTAGTCAGGACCCACCTGTCCGGTTCCAGGACAAGATGGCTGGAATCCCCACAGCAGGGGCACGGTGAGCAGGGCCAGGCATGCCCATGTGATGGGAACGTGAGAGGTGCTGACCTCGGACGGACACCTGAGCCCACTGCCCCTGATCCAGGAGGTACGTCGGACTGAAGAGGCTCTAGAACAGGAAGGATCCTGGCTTCCCGGGCAGGACGGGCTTCCCGGGAAGGACGGGCTTCCCCGGGCCCTGTGCAGCATGCTTGGAGCATCATAGTCCAGACCCCGAGAGGAAATGAACCTTTTTTTTTTTTTTGGGGTCTCTCCTCTGCGTTTGGGGGCAAAGATATTAATGGCAGGTAGTGTATTTTGCAATTTATCAGGGTGTTGGATAAAGACAGAAAGGCATTTTTATGAACTTGCCACAGGGCAACCCAATGCAGATGGAAAGAATGGGAACCATTTCACGTTGGTCTCTGGGACCTAGGACAAGCTCAGCCTTTGGTTATAGTTTTTAAAAAATATATACACTTTCTCTAAGATTCAGAGCACTCTAGCAAAGTAAGGACGGGGAAGATGTCATCTGAAGCAGTTGCTGTGGCAAGAGAGGGTGACGTCAGCCCATTGGCAGAGTGACTGGGCTGACAGCATGGGGGCCATCTCGGAGCCACCCAGGCTGCACTGCTGTGACTGAGACGTTCAAGCTCAGCTGATCCCTCCTTCCCTGTGCCTCACTCCCTGGTCCTCTCGTGTTCGGACCTGCGCGCACCTGGGTCCCTCCTCTCTCCAGACTCCTTGTGCTTCTGCGGACAGATCCAGCGTAGGTAGCTCTTCTTTACAGACCTCTATCTCCACCTAACACCTCACACACTTAAGGAGGAAGTGCTGGACCGAAGCCTTCCCTTCTGGTTGGAGTGAGCGGATGCACCGTATTTCATCAGCTGCAATGCTAACTTTTCATGCGAACTAATGACAAGGTTGTTATTTCACTGTTCAATTCACTGACGGGGAATTAAGTAAGTCTCTGCATCTTCCCCGCCTGGCTTCAAGATGTTTGAGGTTCAGGTCCGTGCCCACAAACATTTGCTGACTCAACGAGTGAAGGAATAAATGAATGATTTGATATCGACAAGACAGGGCAAGGTTGCTAATGATCCCACTCCATTTTCTAAACCTAATCACTAAACGAATAAAGCTGACTTTCACTATTGGTAGACGGTGAAGAGAGTTTTATTGGAAAAGGATGAGAGAAGTTGGTTTACAAGCTAGTTTTAAGATCTGTCTAAGAAATTTTAATTGTGAATCAGATAAATAGTTTCACTTGAAAGAAAAGCATTATCCCCAGACATTGCATGGTGCATATTGGAGAATTTAAAACATAACTTTAAGCCAAATTTTAATGAGCATTTCACTTGGATGTAAATCAATGGTTTGAGATTATTTGAAATGCACTGAACCAATTGAATCAGAGGCTGATTTTTAAAAAAAATTACAGCATATGAGAAGACGTCTGGGTGGCTCAGTGGGTTGAGTATCTGACTTTGGCTCAGGTCATGATCTCACGGTTCAAGAGTTCGAGCCCCGCATCAGGCTCTGTGCTGACAGCTCGGAGCATGGAGCCTGCTTCTGATTCTGTGTCTCCCCCTCTCTCTAGCCCTCCCCCACTCATGTGTGCACGCTCATGCTCTCTTTCTCTCTCTCTCTCTCAAAAATAAACATTAATATTTTTCTTAATTACAGCATATGTAATTTTGAGAAATGGCTGATGCCTTTACATTAGAAACAAAAGTCTAGTGACGACATCACTATGTGAAAAAAGTCTCCACCTCAGACTCTGATGTAATCCGAGAGGCCAGTTCCTATGCTAACAGGACCCTTGGCTTCCTGTGTCTCTGCATAAGTCCTTACCCCCTCACCAATGTCCAGACACCGACTGAGAGTCCAGGGAAGGCATGATGAAGCAGGATTATTGAAATAAAAAATGTGGTTACATCATAAACATGAGTGGAAAGAAAAAAAGGAGCAGAGAAAGCTTGTCAGGAAAGGTGGAAGGCTGGACCTGCCCAGCGTCTTTCAGGAAATCTTATCTTCTACACAGAGAGAAGGGCCCATTAGACTCGATAAGGAAATGGGACCTTTTTAAAACCATCGTCATCATCGTCACCATCATCACCATCATCACCATCATCTTTCCTCCACTGATGCCGGGTAATATTTCTCAAATGAAACACGAGTTGCGAGAGTTTTCCAAGTGTCTCTCTCCCCATTCATTAATTCCCTAACTGGGTCCCTTAAAGACCTCACTGTAGACATTCCGCTCACAGGGAGACAAGCTAAGGAAATAATGCTGTCAGGGTTTCACAGGCCAGGATGTTGGAAGGTCTATGCTACTAGAGATCTTAAAAATAGAACACGTGCAGACAAACTGAAAATGGTGCCTCCGTCCCCCGCTTTCCCTGGGGGTTCGGGTGGAGAACGCTGTGTGATGTGCTGTCCGAAGCCACCAAGAAACAGAGACAGGAAACAGGTGTCCTATCAGATCTGCTGGTGGATATATTATTCTCTCATACAACAAAAAAAGCGAGAATGGATTCACTTTGAATTGTCAGCCTCAAGGTTAATTGTGTAGACAGTTAAATGTGCCCTTTCCCGTAATGCAGAGCTGAAATATCCTGGCCTACCTTTTAGAAGTGAGAGGTTCCAATAGCATAGACTCAATGAGGCATTTTATAAACTTAAAGTAACTATCAGAATTTAAATATGATTTAAATATTTCATTTGTGGTTTATAACGGGAAGGGTTAACACATGGCACACAGTAGTGCTAACTGTCCAGACTGTTATGTTTTTTTCACTAATCTTTGTTTTTCTCTATTTTCTTTGTGCCTTTGGTTTAGAGCAACTATTAAGAATGTATGAATCCATTTTTTAAAATTTAAACTCAAATTAGTTAACATATAGTGTAGTATTGGTTTGGTTGATGGTCATATGAAGGAAGTAGACAGCAACGCAGGCCTTGCTAAAGAAGGAAGAAAGGCCTCAAGTACACAACTTCACCTCACTCCTAGAGGAGCTGGGAAAAGAATAGCCAATAAAGACCAAAACCAGCAGAAGAAGGGAAATGATAAATATCAGAGCAGAAATCAATGATATGACAATAAAAAACAAACAGTAGATGAGATCAGTGAAACTAAGAGCTGGTTTTTTGAAAGAATTAATAAAATGGATAACCCCCTAGCCAGGCATATCAAAAAGAAAAAGGAAAGGACCCAAGTAAATAAAATCATGAACGAAAGAGGAGAGATCACAACCAATACTTTAGAAACAGTAACAACTATAAAAGAATATTATGAGCAATTATATGCCAACAGACTGGGCAATCTAGAAGAAATGGATAAATTCCTAGGAACATATAAACTACCAAAAGTGAAACAAGAAGAAATAGGAAATTTGGATAGACCCATAACCAGTAAAGAAATGGAATCAGTAACAAAACTTTCCCAACAAACAACAGTCTGGGGCTGGAGGGCTTCCCAGGGGAATTCTGCGAGACATTTAAAAAGGAATTAATATGTATTCATTTGAAGCTGTTCCAAAAAATGGAAATAGAAGGAAAACTTCCAAACTTATTCTATGAGGACAGCATTCCTTGATTCCAAAACCAGACAGAGACTCCACTAAGAAGGAGAATTACAGATCAATGTCTTTCACAAACATGGATGCAAAAATTCTCAACAAGATACTAGCAAACTGAATCCAACAGTACACTAAAAGAATTATTCACCACAATCAAGATTTATTCCTGGGCTGCAGGACCGATTCAGTATCTGTGAATCAATCAACGTGACACATTACATTCATAAAGAAAGGATAAGAACCATATAATCCTCTCTATGGATGACTTCATTTTTCTTTTTTGTTTTAAACTATTTTTTAAAGTTTATTTATTTATTTTGAGAAAGCGTTGTGTGTGCATGAGCAGGGGAGGGGCAGAGGGAAGGAGAGAGAATCCCTAACAAGATCCAGCCTGTTAGTGCAGAGTCTGACACAGGGCTGTCTCACAACCCTGAGATCACCACCTGAGCCGATGTCAAGAGTTGGCTACTTAACCAACCTATCCACCAGCTGCCCTTTTATTTTTACTTTATCCATTCATTAGATTCTTAACTTATGCAAGTTGCCATGTCGTGTACCTTATTCTACAACTTAAAGATAACAACTGTCTAAATTAATTAATTATTAAAAGCTGGAATTCACAAAGCTGAAATCCAATTGTCCATATGAAAACATGCCTGTTTTCTAAATCTAGAATTTAGGATTTTGTTTTCAAATTCAAAAAGGTTACTTGCTCGTAGGTCTGGCTCTGGCTGAAAATGTTCCTGTAGTGAGCCAACTTTGTTAATTTTAGACGTTCTTTGGCGGTCAAATTTTTAAGTATTAGGATGACCGAGCCATCGACTGTCATGTGAAACTATCCTTCCTGACATGCTGTTTCTAGTCATTTCCACCATGATTTGCATAAAATTCCTGTAGCTTCTGGGTGAATTTCAACATAAGACTTCCTTGTAAATTTGAGAAAGACCATTTGACCAAAACCTTAGTCTGTATCACAGTACTTTCAAGGTAAGCTTCTATTTCTCATCACCAACGTGATATATAGAGTTTGAGTGACTTTCATTTGAATAACCTCAAATAACAAAACTACTCTTTATCAAATCTTCACTTGAGCAGAAACCAATTCACTACGACTCCCTCAGAGGGACGTGCTGACCCAGATGGATTAGAGAAGGCAGGCCAGGCCTTCTGGTAACACTCAGGGCCACACCCTCTGCTCTCCCTCTGGGGACGGGGCTGCCGGCCAGGACGTGGCATGGACCTCTGAGTGCAGTGTGCCGTGGCCCTCGGTGCCCCCCACCAGGAGAGGCGTGAGAGGTGACCTACCCCCTCCGCAGGAGACGGAGCACTCGGAGCGGATGACGGCCCACGAGTACCGAGGCTGGCCACTGGGCTTCTTCTCATCCTGCTGCTGGGGCACCGAGTACTCCCAGGCCATGCCCGGGTTCCTGCCCTGAAACAGAAGCTGCACAAGAAGAAGAGACAAAGTAGAACAAGTTACACAGAACTGATAAATAGAAGTTAATTTTTAAATAGTACTTAAACAACAGTATCAGCAAACAGCTGGGTGCAATGACAAACACCGTCCATCCTCTAAAATGTACATGAACTTTCTGAATGGAAGTGACCGCTCAAGGAGAATCAAGCACATCTAGAAAAATGTAGACACTCGGCTCGTCCACTTTCCGTCTTGTGTCTTCCTCTCTCCAAGGCTTCAAACACCTCTGGAACCTAACTCGGGTATCTCCCCCAGCGTTTCCATGGGACCCCCCGCAAGTCCTGCCCATGTGAGCGGGTCAGAAAGCAATGCCTGTAAATGACCATCACGCCGCCTGGTGGGTTCCACGCAGGTGGGACTCAGGATTGGGTATCGCCCATGCCACCCGTCAAAGCTACGTCTGAGTACTTGCCTGTGTGACCCGGTGCAGGGGTCTTTTGCCAACTGGCACATTCCAGAAGAAAAATATTTTATCAGTAAAGATCTCTTGGGTTGAGTCTATCTTAGCACCTTGAATTTGGACTCTTCACCCCATTTAAAACCCAAACCTATGGACCTATTCACTCGTGAATGTGTCAAATCCACTGATCTCAGGGAGAAGGCTTTTTATTTTGGAAACCTCCCCATTAACCAGAGGACAGAAATCCCATTTCTGAGCCTGGATGCCTTTAGTGGTCCTGATATGATGTTCCAGGGGGTGAAGACACTGGCCCTTCTTTGACCAGCCCGCACCACATCCCCCTGCCTGACAACGCTGCTCAGGGCTGAATTGATGAAGGTATAGGACAGGCACAAGCTCTGGGCAGCTGGCTGCATGGGGAGGCCCCGAGATGCTCTGCTGTCTGACATGCTGAGCCTCTGCAAACCTTCCTCCATCTGGAACAGTTCCTAACAAGCCACACTCACCTTTGCCTTTGACCCATCTCCATTCTGGGCCTTTATGAAAGCTAAAGCCTGAGCTGGTGGGAGGGAAATCATCGAGGGGAGAATTCAGAGTGAATAAGGCGAAGAGAACACCTGAAGGTCAGGAGGGGAGAGGCAGAGGGGGGATGTGTGCCGATGGGGCACCTGCCCCCTGCCCCCCTCCCCCAGGGAAGCATCTCCCAGGAAGACACGAGAGGACAGGAGGGGGCTGCCTGGCCCCCAGAGCGGGCAGGGGGGCGGGCGTCTGGGTGCCCCACATCTGCATGCTGACTGTAGGCTGATGGGATCATTTTTGAACCAAGTGTCTTAATTGTGCACAGAAAGACAAAAAGGTGGGGTGCTAGCATATCCGGCGCCTGGCACCTCCATCTGCCCAGTCTCATGGGGGCAAATAATGTTGAAGGAGGAGCCTAACAGCTGCCTGTGAGCCTCTGCAGCTGTGGGCCAGGAGCGGCTGTGTGGCCCCTTGCCCCCCACGGGGCCCATGTGACGTCACAACTAAGGCTTTGCTCCTGGGCTCTTGGCCCGCTCCCATTCCACAGGACCCGGCGGAGCCCCCAGAGCCTGCTGACTTCTTGCAGCCCTATGGCGTGCAGGAGGGGGGCAGACTTCTGTAAAAACCTGCTGATAAAGACCCAACACAGGAACTGTGTGATGTGTGTAAATACAAATTTGATTAAGTTCCAGGGAAGGAAAGGTAACAAGTCCACTACCCCCTTCAGTGTGTAGATTCATCTCGCTTCTGATACACTATCAAGTTGCAATCCTGAGGCTGTGTACTTGGCGTTACGCCATTAGCCTCCACCCGCAACGACGCTGGAAGGCCCCCGCGTCCCAGCCCGCACACGAGGAGGCTGCCGTCTATCTACCTCCACCACCAGCGTCTCGTTGGTTGGACCAGAGGAGGTCAAACTCTCCGGCTCATCGGAGGAGCGTCTGTAGTCAAACGTGGCGCCTGCAAACTTGTATCGGCCGGGCCAGTCCACCGTCCAGTGTCCGTTCAGGTAGTACTTTCTGAGGGCGTTGCGCACAGAGATGTAGGAAGTCGACACGTTCATTTCACGGATGTGAACGCTCCGGGCTCCAGCAGGAATGGTGACCATCTGATAATACTCTACGTCAGAGGAAACGGGAGCGGGGGGGAATGCGGTATTTCATTCAATAATGCCGAGCCCCAATCCCTGCACTGGGGTTCCCCACAACCAAAACTTGAGAGTCCACGTGGGGAACCAGCAGAATTTTGGCAAACGGTGCCACGAGGCCTTTAAGTAACGTTTTTTCCTTTTCTTTTAATTGAAGCAGAGTTATTATAATATTTCATTGTTCCTAAGACCCACTTTAATTCGAATAACCTAGCAACCACCTCCCATCAAAAGGAAAGACTTGGAGGTACCTGGGTGGCTCAGTTGGTCGAGCGTCCGACTCTTGATTTCAGCTCAGGTCCTGATCTCACGGTTTGTGGGACTGAGTCCCACGTCAAGCTCCATACTGTCAGCGAGGAATCTGCTTGGATTCTCTCTCTCTCTCCCCCCCCCATGCCCCTCCCATGCCCATGCTCTCTCTCCCTCTTTCTCAAAATAAATAAATAATCTTTTTTTTACAGTAAGTTGAGGTGCCTGGGGTGGCTCAGTCGGTTAAGCATCTGACTTTGGCTCAGGCCATGATCCCATGCTTTGTGGGTTTGAGCCCTGCATCGAGCTCTGTGCTGATATCATCGAGCCCCCTTGGTATTGATTCTCTTTTCCTCTCTCTCTGCCCCTCTCCTGCTCTCTCCCTCTCTCTCAAAATAAACTTAATTTTTTTTTAAATAAAGGAAAGGCTTGATGGGCAGAGCAGGGAAGGAGGGGCTTTTCAGAACCTTTGATGCCTGCTATTGCTGTGGGAACCACAGGTCTCCCCTCCAGGAGGCCCCCGTTTACATCTCCTGCACCCGACCCCTGCAGGCAGCTCTGCGTACTCACGGTTGGCACCGTGGTGCTTGGCGTAGAGCCCCTTGTGTGTCGTGCAGTCTGAGTTGTTCCCCCTGCACACACCACAGGAGTCCTCCACAGCGTCCGATCCAAGCACGTTGTCACATCCCACTCTCTGGAGGCCCAGGGTCACACGTCATCCGTGAGAGAAAAGAAGACAAGAGCGAAGTCACAAACCTCCAGTAAGCAACCTCCCGCTCCAGCAGAATGCTTTGCCAACACAGAGCAGCTAACAAATATTTATTGGATACCAAATATGTGCACAGCAAGACGGAGACTCTATGCTCAGGTCCTTGAGAGTTGTTCTCTTCCGGATTCCTACCTGACCTTAGTATCTTGAGCCCTAGATTAAGGGGCGCCTGGGAGACTCAGTTGGTTACGTGTCCAACCCTTGGTTTCCACTCAGGTCATGATCTCATGGTTTGTGAGTTCAGGCTCTGAGTTGGGTTCTGCGCTGAGCATGAAGCCTGCTTGGGATTCTCCCTCTCTCTCTCTCTCTCTCTCTGCCCCTTCCCTGCTCTCTCTCCTTCTTTCAAAATAAATAAATAAACATTAAAATTTAAAAAAACCCTGAGCTTTAAATTAAATCCATCAGATTGTCATATTGGAGATTAATGGTAAATTTCAGATGGACACAAGCAATGTGGCCCCGTGAGGGTGCCCAGGAACGTGCCTCTGAGCCTCTGAGTTGCCGTGTGTGGCGGAGAGAAGTAACACAGGCCGCCTGGGGACTATTCCCAGCGGTAAATTATGGAAAGGGCAGCTTTGTTCATTGTCTTAGAATTTAGGGGCCTTATCATTTCTAGGGCGCTTGCTAGTGTTAACTTCCTAACAAAGAGTTTAGTATGTACGTGTGGAAAACCCATTCAGAAATGAAATAACACTTGTCCACAATCCCTTGCTTGGTCAGAAGCCCTAAGAGTAGGATGCATTTCAGAAACCAGAGGGTTTTCTTTTTTTAATTTTAGGAAGGGAATTAACATATTATCACATGATGTAAGCGTCCCAGTGGGGCCCAGGGTAGCACGCAATAAAATGCATAAAGGACATTTCCATGACCAAATGCGTACATCTTCACCCGAAGTGAGATCAATAAAACTGACAAGGAGCCTCAAGTCACTTGAGGGCAGATTTTCACCAGCAAACAAATGCAGGGGAGCTGGTATTGTGCGGCCCAATAAACCTGTGTGACAGCTTTGTGTATTTCAGAACTACCTTTAGGGGATTATGAGACTGGGCCAGGTAGAATACCTGAAAATAGTGAAATATTTAACAAGTTCACTAATACTTAGACAAAATGGACAGAGACTTCAACATTTTAAAGCTGAAAGAGACCTTGATAGAACTGTGTGATCTTCACTGACTAAAAAGAATTACTCTGCTTGTGTCTCCGTGGATGACTCAGTGTGACCACGGTCATCCCACTGGGAGAAAACCAGAACGGATGGCTGAGATGCTTGGGCCCCGTGAGGACGTGTACTGAGTAACTTCAAGGAAAAGCCCGTTGCTCATCTGCTGTGTCTGATATGTGACCGGGTAATGCTGTCACTTCACGTAGAACGGCATTCCTTCCCCGTCTCACCCTGCCCACGGCAGCTCCATGACCACTTAGCCCCCAACTCTTTCCCTGTCTGTCTTCCAAGTCCCTGCACGATGCAAAGTGACCTCTCGGCTCAAGGCTCCCTGATTCCTCTGCTGTCCAAGCTGCCGCCCTCGCTGCTGCCGCTGACCTGACACTAGGTTCCTTCCCGCCCCAGGATCTGCTCCCCAGGACAGGAGGAGAAAGATGCCTCGTGCACCCCTTCTCTTGCTCCCTCTCCTCCCTCAACACCCTTCCCTTGCCTGCCTCCTGGGTGCTCGATGCCTGAGTGGGGTCCTCCTACCAGCCCACACCCTGCTCCCAGTGGGCTCCCCCACACCCCTGTGTCAACTCACCCTTCCCGATCTAGCTCGGAGGCTCCCTTCTCCACGGAGCCCCACAAATCCCCCAGATCTGCATCGGAGAGTGACTCTCCCATGCTCCCCACCCTCCATGGGCTCCCCACTGGGACCAACCACCGTGTGTCTCTGTGTGTGTTCATCCGGCTCCCCCCACCCCCACCAGGCTGTGAGCGGGAGGGAGAGGACGGGATGTAAATGTCTGGTGTCTCTAGCCCCTCAGAGGAAGGCCTGACCCAGCGCAGACGGTCTGGAGACATGTGTTGAATGAATGAACGATCGTTATTACCTCACATGTCCCATCTACACACACATTACGGCTGTCCTCCGAGCAGGGCGTCCCGTCTTTGACTTTATTTGACAAAGAAAAGAAGAAATCAAATCCTTCTGCGACACAGTAGAGTTTGCATGAGTGCTGATCTTAAAAAGAAATACACACACACACACACACACACACACAAATAAGAAAGACACTTAAGCGCTGATCATTTTTGTTCTAAATTTTAGAGAGACATTTTTAAGGTTTTTTTTTTCCCATAAAATAAGTCCCACACAGCATTCATTGCAAAGACAATTTTTTTACGCTTGTCTCCTGAAGCTTGGTTTTTCCCTTTAATTTTTAATTTGCACAAGGCTTCACTATTCATTGTTTCTCTGTTGTGTCCTTTATCGTCCTTGTTCTTTACTCAGTGGTCGGCACATAGTAGGCATTCAATAAATATTTGTTGACTGGAACTTCAACACTGCTCGACTATTTTACTAGATTGACAAACTATTCTCTTGCAGAAATGCAAAGGGTCATTACTATTTTGTAGCAATATACACAATTCTCACAAGAAAAATGTAATAAAAGAATTCAAATAATCACCAAGTTCTTAAAAGCTAGTGCATTCGGGGCTCCTGGGTGGCTCAGTGGGTTAAGTGTCCGACTTTGGCTCAGGTCA
The DNA here is from genome assembly GCF_006229205.1 of Suricata suricatta. Lineage (NCBI taxonomy): Eukaryota > Metazoa > Chordata > Mammalia > Carnivora > Herpestidae > Suricata > Suricata suricatta. The sequence goes on from NC_043705.1 coordinate 144,432,133, forward strand.
TGATCTCACGGTTGGTGAGTTGGAGCCTCACGTCAGGCTCTGTGCTGACAGCTCAGAGCCTGGAGCCTGCTTTGGGTTCTGTCTCCCTCTCTCTCTCTGCCCCTCCCCTACTCACACTCTGCCTCCCTCTCTCTCAAAAATAAATAAACACTAAAATATATTTTTTAAAGCTAATACATTTGATGAAATTTATAATATTTTTAAACTGATAAAAAGAGTAACTTTCAGATGAAATCTCCAGAGAATGATGTTTTCTATAAACTCCAATGATTGTCAATAAATACTGATATGTGGAGAGTGTAGGTATGACTGTACCCTTAAGACTGGCAAATCAAGTCAACTTCTCTTGATAATCTATTTCGAAGATTTTGTGGTTTATGTAATTAATATGGACTTCTATAGAATTTTTTTCTCTTTGCTCTTCTTGGTAAAAAAGGGAAGAGTTGGTGAAATTCTGCCTTAAGAATTTTCATGGGCTCCAGACTCATCCACTTTCTTTATCATACAAGACGAGACCCCACTGAATAACCCTAAGAATCGAACTAAGTATGTGCTTCTGTGATTAATGTGTTTATTCCCTGAGATAGTGAAGTCCCGAGGAGCACACATGTTTTCGACCCAATTTCAAAGTTCTTTCTCCTTTTTCTCCTGCCTACTAATTTCTCACTGGCTTAAATGTTACTGAGTTTAGGAGTAAAAACACAACCAAAAATGCTTCGTGTGAAACTACTTAAAAATTTCCTTTCAGAATTTATGACTTCAAAAACTCTTACCATGAAAACATGATGCCTACTGGGCTGGAGAAGAAGGGTAATGTCAGATAAGATTTATAGATTTCTCAAGAGTTGCTGGACAGGATTCCCAGAATGAGGTGACGAGGTATTCTCTGAATTTCTCCTTAAATTATGCCAATTGAGCTACCAAGCTCAAGTTATTTCAATCTTAAGAATAATACATACTTCTCTCAAACTGGAGAGTACAATCGTACATATGGTACAAATAAACTTCTTGGTTTCAAACAAGACTTTTGAATATAATACACTTGAAAATCATCTGATTTTCCAAAAGATACTAAAATTTTTCTTTCATTCTCTGGCAGTTGTAATGTCAACGGGTGACATGTTCATAGCAATATCACCGTCCTCTGCTGTGATTTGTGACTAAAAAGCATTGATCCATTATCAATAAATCATCTATTTTGAATGCTTTATCACTTCTTTGAAGATTTTATGGTATTATGCATGCGCTCTCTATCTGCTTGTTAGTTGCTGACAACACTGCTGGTCAAGTTCAGATACGAAGCCAGTGGCCAAGGGGCAGGCAGAAGAGCCTGTGACCATGACCTCACACGGCAGTGGGGTCTATCTGAACACCACACTTTCAACCATGTAACTCTCTAAGAGTTTTCAACCACGTCATCTTGAAAGCAC
>NC_043705.1:144433662-144436536 GCF_006229205.1 Suricata suricatta
AGCCACATGCTGTCTTTGCTTCCGTCACGCTGGAAGGCTGCACAGCACCTCCGCGGTGTTCAGTGGTGCCGGTTCTCGGCCCAGGGTTTGGTGTGGACTTCAACGAACTTCAGGCCATCTGTTGAGAGGGGAAAAGGAAGTTGCTCGTCCCTTGCTGTGGCCCACACGGACCAGCGGGGCCTGGCCTGAGGGCTGGGGGGTGAGGGACAGGGTGAGGTCCCCACCAGTCTGTTTCCGAGAGTAGGGCCACCGGATTTGTTCCGAGAGAAAAAATGGTACTTTTAGGAGGAAAATAACAATACTTCAAGGATCCATTGTTGCGTTGGGTGAAAGCGCATGAGACGGCAGCTCTCTGACCACAGTTCTGACCGCAGAAGCGGCGCGGAACTTGGACATCAGACATTCTGAGCATAGAAACCTCATCCGTTCAAGTCTTCGATTCTTTCCTAGAAGCGAAAAGTACGTCTCTTTTGTTACCCCCTGCCCTCACCCCAGGCGACAGAAGGAGTCCTCAAGTCCCCCTGCACCCTCAGCTCAGTGACATAGATGACAGCAGGGCGCCTGCTCCCCGAGGGCCTCGAGTGAGAGAAGAGAAGCAGAGGGCTGGCTCCTGTGGGCTCTGGGCAGGGCCCTGGGGCTGGGAGGGCAGGGGAGGGGACGGGAGGTACAAGGAGGGGTGGGAGGGATGGGGCGAAGAGAGGGTTGGGGGATGGGGAGGGACGGGGACAGGGATGGGGAGGGACGGGAGGGACAAGTCGGGTCTGTTGTGGTTGTTTTGTCCCATGTTAAAAAATCATCTAGTCAGAGCTTACTAACACACAACCCAGAAAATGTGAAAGCAGAAACCAACACATTGAAACTCAGAAAATATTTTCAGGTGTTAAAGTCCCTTAAAATAATGCTTCTATTATGGCGATGATTAAGCCAAAAGCTGATAGGTATTTGGGTCAAATTGATTTTGTCATTGGTGTTTAAGGATTACTTGAAGAAAATGTGGTTTCACTTTGTTTTAAACTCACACCAAATATTTACTTTTATTTTTCAAAAGTTTGGGTTTACCCTTTTATGTTTTTGAAGGCAAGAAAATAACTGTACAGGTTACAATTTCCTTTCCTTTCGGTCATGGAGAGCGCACTGCACCTGTGCCGCTCCGTTCTGCGGCTCGTCTCCAGATGCCTGGACACAGGGCTCAAATTCCGCACGTGGCGCTGGCGGTCACTGCCCTCTTCGAGCACATCCGCGTGACGTCCACTCTTCCGCTGTCAGAATTGCTGCCGGAACTAGTAGTCTTGCCAAAGCATCTTCTGCTATTTTTGTCCGAATTATCTTTACATGACTGTCCTGTTAGAAGTTACTTTTAGGGGTACCTTGGTGGCTCAGTCAGTTAAGCGCCTGGCTCTTGGTTTCGGCTCAGGTCATGATCTCACAGTTTGTGGGTTCAAATCTGCTGTCAGGCTCTGAGCTGACAGTGCAGAGCCTGCTTGGGATTCTCTCTTTCCCTTCTCTCTCTGTCCCTCCCTTGTTTGATCTCTTTCTCTCTCAAAATAAACTAATAAAAAAAGTTGTTTGAAAACTTTTCTGGAATCTGAGGAGAAAACACCCTATCTTCCCCGAGGGAGGCTGGGGGGGTGCACAGGGGCATGCAGCACAGGTGCACAACTCATGCACTCGCATGCACACCGACTTTCTGTATAAAGTCCACACAGGTCCCAGCCCCGTGGAGCCCGCCGTGAGCAGGTCGGGGGACGAGCATGTGTGACACACACGTGCACCGTTTGCACTGAAACACCAGTTACGTCTCCGAGGACCTCCCCGTGGTTCTCACCATTTATATTTTATTCATGGAGAACACGGCTTCTGAGAGAAGGCTTTACCTTAGCACACACCGTGTCACGATGAGTGCTTGCTGCTGCTGTGACGCTGTCCTCGGAGTCTGCATGTCACACCGAAACCCCACACGCAGGAAGCACCCCGATCAAAGGCAACAGCTGAATCGGGGAAGCGGAGGGCAGGCAGGAGCCTCAGTTCTGCTGCTGTGTGGCCTGGGGCAAGTCACTCAAGTGCTCTGGGCCTGCACATCCCTGAGACCCTTAGAGACGGTGCATACTACCAGGCTGAGCTGTTCCAAAACTCCGATGCAGGAACACAGGCCAAGCACCGAGCACCAAATGTCAGGTCAGTGTAACGTGAGAGCTGGTCTGACTCTACAGCGGAGGCCCAGGATTGTGAGAGAGCTGGAATCTGCGTTCGTTTGCACTGCGCTGTGGTCCCAGCCCTGTTCTGGATTCCCTGGGCGTGAGGAGGAAGGAACCCAGCGTCCTCTCCTTGGAAAGTTCTTGCGTGCCCGAGGGTCCAAGACAGACTCCCCTTCACATGGTGGTTGTAAGCGCCGCATGCATGTGATGTACCAAGGATAAAAATTCGCACTACAAGATGCCATCACCGTTAGCCCCGTTGGCCACCACGTGCAAGCGTCACCGGCAGCACAGGGTGGGCGGACACTTCTCCGTCCAGGAGAAAAAGGGCACAGAAGCCTCGTGGTTGTTGCCAATCCTCCAGATCACACCAGCTGAGACCGGCCGAAGTACTGTGACACTGACGTCTGGCAACGCCCACTTCTCACCCGATAAACTCAGGGACACCCGGGAACCAGTCACACAGGACGACATATGACTAACCCCAAGGGGAGCTTCCCCAGGACTTTCTGACGCCATCCTGCGCAGCCACCATGCAACCCCGTGGTGCTGCACAGAGCACATTACTGCCGGGTCCCTGTTAGGTGTGTATACTGGCTTAACAGGGGGAAATAATTGAAAATACCAATAACAACCAATTTAACTGTGCTTTGGGGGGTTAATAAAATGTAACAAGAAT
>NC_043705.1:144436636-144437958 GCF_006229205.1 Suricata suricatta
GCCTGCGGCCGAGGGCACCATTTGTGGGCATGACATGGTAAGCACCTGGTCTGAGGTCCGGGGTGCATTCCGATGCCAGAGGTCAGGGGTTGCGTTCTGACGCCAGAGATCACGGGACTCATTTGGACGCCAGAGGTCAGAGGGCCCGTTTGGATGCCAGAGGCTATGGGGTGCGTTCTGACGTCAGAGGTCAGGGGGCACGTTCGGACGTCAGAGGTCATGGGGTGCGTTCTGACGTCAGAGGTCATGGGGTGCGTTCTGACGTCAGAGGTCAGGGGGTGCGTTCGGACGCCAGAGTCTCTCCACCCCACGTCTCTCTCCTCCTCCGCGTGGGTATTTTTCCTCGCGTCAGAAGGTGGTGTTGAATCTGTACTGATCCAGGGGCTCCTTTCTCCTCTTCTTCCTTTCCCGATGACGTAATTGGTGGGCTGTCTGCATTAGTAGACGTGGATGCCCGGCGACAGGTGGCGACTGCGTCTACTCAGTGAGGGGAAACGTTAAGCCCTTGAGCATGTTCTAACCGTGCGCAGGACCGCGTTCGGCATTTCCGTTAGAGGCACAGAGCATCACTTCCGAATCCCCGCAGTAGATCGCTCTGAAGCATAGTCTCTCCGGGGCAAAAAGGGAGGAGCTTTGTTATAAAAAAAGACGTGCATAAAACAGCACAATCATTACTCAGTGGTGGAGGATGATGATTTTGTCATTGAACTAAAAATACCATAACACCCAAGTGTATTATTTTCATACCTTTTATTTACCCAGTGATTTCATTGTCCTTTTTAATATATAAGACTAATGAGGGGGCGCCTGGGTGGCTCAGTCGTTGATGTGCCTGACTCTTGATCTCAGCTCAGGTCTTGATTTCAGGGTTGTGTGTTTGAGCCCCAAGCTGGGCTCTGCATTGGACTCTGTACTGGGCCTGAAGCCTGCTTATAAACAGAATTTAATAAAAATGCTTTAGATCCTTGAAGAGGAAGAGGACATGCCGGTGTACCATGATACAAAACACACCAGGGAATGGAAACACACCAGGGAATCAGCCTGAGTCGGAAGCCGAAGATGACCATAACTTTCCGCATTTAATTGGTTGAAATTTACTCTTCAGGCGATCGTTTGCCAAACTAGGCTGAACGATTGGTGAAGTTCCAGGCCACGTGGACACGGGCACTTCTCAGGTCAGCTGCTTCCTGTAGGACCAAGTCCCTAGCTGTGACATTTCCTCAAAATAACCTATCAATTCTTGTTACATTTTATTAACCCCCCAAAGCACAGTTAAATTGGTTGTTATTGGTATTTTCAATTATTTCCCCCTGTTAAGCCAG
>NC_043705.1:144438058-144439278 GCF_006229205.1 Suricata suricatta
CCAGAGGTCAGAGGGCCCGTTTGGATGCCAGAGGCTATGGGGTGCGTTCTGACGTCAGAGGTCAGGGGGCGCGTTCTGACGTCAGAGGTCATGGGGTGCGTTCTGACGTCAGAGGTCAGGGGGCGCGTTCGGACGTCAGAGGTCATGGGGTGCGTTCTGACGTCAGAGGTCAGGGGGTGCGTTCGGACGCCAGAGTCTCTCCACCCCACGTCTCTCTCCTCCTCCGCGTGGGTATTTTTCCTCGCGTCAGAAGGTGGTGTTGAATCTGTACTGATCCAGGGGCTCCTTTCTCCTCTTCTTCCTTTCCCGATGACGTAATTGGTGGGCTGTCTGCATTAGTAGACGTGGATGCCCGGCGACAGGTGGCGACTGCGACTACTCAGTGAGGGGAAACGTTAAGCCCTTGAGCATGTTCTAACCCTGCGCAGGACCGCGTTTGGCATTTCCGTTAGAGGCACAGAGCATCACTTCCGAATCCCCGCAGTAGATCGCTCTGAAGCATAGTCTCTCCGGGGCAAAAAGGGAGGAGCTTTGTTATAAAAAAAGACGTGCATAAAACAGCACAATCATTACTCAGTGGTGGAGGATGATGATTTTGTCATTGAACTAAAAATACCATAACACCCAAGTGTATTATTTTCATACCTTTTATTTACCCAGTGATTTCATTGTCCTTTTTAATATATAAGACTAATGAGGGGGCGCCTGGGTGGCTCAGTCGTTGATGTGCCTGACTCTTGATCTCAGCTCAGGTCTTGATTTCAGGGTTGTGTGTTTGAGCCCCAAGCTGGACTCTGCATTGGACTCTGTACTGGGCCTGAAGCCTGCTTATAAACAGAACTTAATAAAAATGCTTTAGATCCTTGAAGAGGAAGAGGACATGCCGGTGTACCACGATACAAAACACACCAGGGAATCGAAACACACCAGGGAATCAGCCTGAGTCGGAAGCCGAAGATGACCATAACTTTCCGCATTTAATTGGTTGAAATTTACTCTTCAGGCGATCGTTTGCCAAACTAGGCTGAACGATTGGTGAAGTTCCAGGCCACGTGGACACGGGCACTTCTCAGGTCAGCTGCTTCCTGTAGGACCAAGTCCCTAGCTGTGACATTTCCTCAAAATAACCTATCGATTCTTGTTACATTTTATTAACCCCCCAAAGCACAGTTAAATTGGTTGTTATTGGTATTTTCAATTATTTCCCCCTGTTAAGCCAG
>NC_043705.1:144439378-144441289 GCF_006229205.1 Suricata suricatta
CTCTCTCCCTCCTCCGCTCCCCCTGGTTCTCCATTAGGTCTCTCTTGTTTTCCTGCTAGACCTATGAGTGCAAACATATGGTTTCTGTCCTTCTCTGCCTGGCTTACTTCACTCAGCATGACACCCTCAAGGTCCATCCACTTTCCTACGAAGGGCCATATGTCATTCCCTCTCATTGCCATGTAGTACTCCATCGTGAGTATATTTTTAAAAAGTAGGCTCTACTTATTTTTTCATATCTCTCGCTGGGAGTACTTTATGTGTTCGGAGTGGGAACACGTTGTCCATTATGGAAAACTAGTGCTGCAAATAGCATCTTTCACTCTGTGACTCAGTAACTATACTTGTAATGGTGTCTTTTGGTTAACAGAAGTTTTTTGTATGTGTCACAGAGTCGAGATTACTCCATATTTTTCCTTTAGGGTTAGCATTCTTTGTGTATTGTTGGAGAAAAAGGAAAAGCCCTGCTTACCCCAAAGTCACAAGTGTCTCAGTCCACATGGTCTACAGCTTTATGGTTTTGCTTATCACATGCAGGTCACCTGACTTTTGTCCGGGACATGCAAATGAGTCAAACGCATTTTGCTCACGTGGATATGATGGGGCATGTTTGCAGAGTGGCAGTGTGCTTTTTCTTCCTACATCCACACCGTGCGGTTTTCTTGCACCTGCCCCACGGGCCGTGCGCTTAGCTGTGAGACCCGCTGAGGCCGAGGGGAAAAACCAGACGTGCTCAAGCGTGAACCCAACCAGAAGGGCCAGGGTATGATCAACATGGGGAGTTTCAGCTCTTCGAAAGTGAAGCTAATTGGAGCCGACTTTCACATCCCACCAGTGGTGTGTGTGCTCCTGAACCTTCTTCAGGCTCCCAGTCTGTGAACTTCATTTTTCTTGGCCAGGAGGGAACCTTGTCCTCAGGCTGTGTGCTTATACATTCACACCAACTATAAAAATTCCTGAACCTGTGAATCTTTTTTAATTTTCAGTCCCTTGTGTGGGCCAGTTGGCTTGAGTGACGTGTCCTGGTCTCCTGTCCATAGAGAAGGGATAAGATTGACGTGGCCTCAGGGAGATACTAGGGAATGCTGAACCAGTGTATCGAAATCATTTGTGATCCATCAGAGAAAGGTTCTATAAAGTTCCAGAATTACCAAGTTACTCTTGTCTTGAAGTGCTAGTTATGCTTTTATTCGTTTTTCTTTACTTAAAAATATTCCTTTGCATTATGACTGCCATAGTAGTGATAGACATGTCATTTTTTGAACACTTGTAATGAGCCATTCACTGCTCTTTACACGTTCCTATCATTTGATTTAATCTGTGTTTCTCAGTTTGCCCTTAAATGGCTTCTGACCTCTTTGTATATGGGATTCTTGTATCATCCACGTTAGCTGGGACCACCCCTCATGTTTTGCGTGTGAATATTAATTGAAGGTATGCATGCGTGGGCTCCAAGGCGGTGGGATCTGGGACTGAGGCCAAAGTGATTCGGGTCAAGGTGGATGACCACACAAAGAAAAGTGTAGGGATGCGTGGGTGAGTTTGCTAATGGTCATATATTGAGAATATGGGGGAGGGGTGTTGCTTGTTGAAATTTGTAGGTAAGATTTAGTTGCTACGTGCAAACACTGTTTTCCCTTCTTCCAAATGCAAAAATTATAACTATGCACGTCCCTCTTAGAGAAGGGAATACTGTGTTTGTGGAGGAAAATATCAATAGTTGGTCTTTAGCCATCTGCTAGTAAACTTAGGCACAGTCATTTCCTTCTTGACTTGGGAACTGAGTCAGAAATTAGCCTGAGTGTAGTGCGTCGCTGGTAGAAATCGCTGCTATGTGCCATGGCAAACCGCCGGAGGCTGTGAGCTGGGGTGCCGGTGGTCCCTGGCCTGGGGAAGGAAAGGAGGGAGGGA
>NC_043705.1:144441389-144445694 GCF_006229205.1 Suricata suricatta
GTGGCTCTCGTGACACTGATGCGCATGCTGAGGTTGGGGGCCTCCGATTTTGGCTAGAACAGCGTTTCATTTGCACATCGGAGCCTTAAGAAGACCTCAAGGAATCCGTCATACCAGGGGCCCGAGTCTCTGTCACTCTCCAGAGAGACAACTGGAAGGCATTTGCGTGCAGGGTGACTTGACAGGATACCGGGATATAAATAAAGCTGCCTTGAAATCGGAGCTCATGGACACAGGCTCGCCATCTGAGTGGGGATGCGGTGGATCAGAACCAGAGCCCGCACAGCAGCAGGAGGCAGGGGCACCACCCCGGAGAGCTGGCTCACTGCGCATTCCAGAGGCTGGGTGCGCACACGTAAGCCCATGAAGGCACAAGCGGATGGATGGATGCGCACACGTAAGCCCATGAAGGCACAAGCGGATGGATGGATGAAGAAATGAATGGGTGGGTGTGAATGAGGTAGCTGGTCCTGCGGTTGATTGGATGGGAGACGGACACCTGGTTGGGTAGAGAATCGGGGCTTTGGAGAAGGAAGGCACATCTGGTGGGGACAGGAAGGGCAGGTCTGGGCAGGCAGGACTCCATGTCCTTGTATGCTTGTGAGTGGCAACCCCCCTCCCCCAGCCCTCCCTGCTCACGGCGGCCTGTCCTGAGCTAAATGCAGTGGTTGTATGTGACATGCCAGACTCAGGCCACTACCCTAAGGGCACCAAGCGTGGCACTCATTTTCTTCCTCACTCCAGCCCACCCCCTTCACAGCTGCGGCCTTAGGGAGCTAGAGCTCCCAACTGAGGGGGCAGGTCCAGAGACTATCCAAGTCTTTGAATGATACAAAATAAATGGCGTTTTAAAATGTGACATTAAGGTTGCCTGGGCGGCTCCGTCAGTTGAGCATCCGACTTCAGCTCAGGTCGTGATCTCATGGTTAGGGGGATCGAGCCCTGCATCAGGCTCTGTGCTGACAGTTTGGAGCCTGGAGCCTGCTTCTGATTCTGTGTCTCCCCCTCTGTTTTTAAATGTTAAATTATTTTTATATATTTGACATAGATACCTGGCACAGAACTCAGCACCCAGCTGGCTTTTAATAAATGCTTTCTGAGTGACCTGAACATCCGTTAGTTTGTCCCTGTGAAAGCCTTGGACGCAATGCACAGGAACATTTTTCATGTAAGAGGAAATAATGGTCAGTGAGATGTGATTGTAAAAACACCTAAGCTGACCTAGGCAGGCCATCCTATGTATGAGAATACTAGGTCCAGACCCGACTAGTTACAGTATTTCCTTAATATTCTTACATTGTAGTTTTCTGGAACATTCTGCAGAATACAAAACTATGAATGGAAGATACTATTAAAGGTGATTTTTTTTTTAACTTTACTAAGGACAAAACTTCCAAATACAGGATGTGGTGATAGCTTGCCCCGAAGGCACATGACCACTGACTCAGCCTGTGCCTGGCTCATGCCAGCTGTGTATTTCAACCCATCCTGGAACCGGCTTAATCCCCAACTCAGTTCTCCAGGCTAAAACAAATCACAGGAGTTAGAAGAGCCTCGAAATATCATATAACCCATGCTACTGTTTCAAATATAGCAAAATGTATTTAAAACCTTGGTACCCTACAGATAACACTGACGTTTAATAAAAATGTGACGCTGTATCCTGGAAAACACATGAAAATTCTAGTACCTCAAAGAATTAGATGATAAAATGACCACAAAACAACTGAACTACCAAAAACTAAAGATACCAGCTCACTTTTATCATACTTTGACTTCACTGCTAACTTCTGGACAGAGTGTGCAAGGATTGTATTAAATGAAGCATATTGTTGTATGTCATTACACTCTTTATTAAATTTCAGGGTCCTCTTGGAACAAAGACCCTATTAAATCATACATCTAGGGCCAAAGAGCTGGAATGTAAGACATGCTGGGTGTGGGGGGAAGCTCCAGGTTTCACAACAGTACCCAGGACAGGAAGGGGCTCAGATTTCAAAGTAACTCTGGCAGACTGCATCTCAGACCAGGGTCAGGCCACCAGGCACCACGGAGGTTGATGCTAGCAGGGTAGAAGAGGCGCTAGATGATGACGCCATGTCTGTGGTAACTAACGCTGAGCTCCGGGAGGACACAGCTAAGTCATGTGGACAGTCCACACTTGCTTTCATCCTTGCAGCAAAGGGTTAAGATCTTTAATGAAGTCTCTCCTCTAATTTAAGAACTTACGTTCATGGACCCTCTGCATGGCTCAGTTGGCTAAGCATCCAATTCTTGGTTTGGGTTCAGATCATGATCCTATGGTTCAGGGGTCTGAGCCCTGTGTCGAGCTCTGTGCTGTCAGCTTGGACCAGCTTGGGATTCTCTCTCCCTCCACTCTCTGCCCCACCATTGCTCGCTCTCTCTCTGCCCCTTCAGCCCCACAGTGAAAATAAACAAACTTAAAAGCTATGTTCATGAAGACCAATTTCAGTCATACTGACTTGGTTAAGTTCAACATCACAACCTAACACCCCAAATAAAAGCAACATTTTCAGATGGCAGTGTTAGGAATTTATTCGGGGATTTCTATACTTGAGTAGAGCACCACCAGATCCATTTTCTCAAACTGTCCATATTAGCTCTCCAAAAATACAAACTGAAATTCCATTACAAATGATGTTATAATGGAATCTATAATTTATTGCAGTCATTTGTTTTTGTTTTTGAAGCAGTAGGGTCTTTTCATCACTAATTCTAATCACCACTAAACAACCCATCAGAGTGCAGAGAAAGCCATGGCCATAAATGTGCGTGAATTCATACACAAGTATGTAAACACACATGCATACACACCAAATACACAACTATTTATCCCAGAGACAGATACATGTGTTCGCACTACCCATTAACTAAATAGCACTAACTAAATGCTATCCAAACTAAATTAACTAAATGCTATCCGTACTAAATAGCACAGAGACTTAAAGAGTTCTTTTCTAAAATAGCATTCATCCATCACCTTGCTCAACAAATGTGCACTGAGGAGCCCTTATGTGCTAATTGTGAAGTTAGACATGAGGTAATTTGCTTGTAATTTATTATTTTATATTCTCCCATCAGTAAACTCTGGATTGTTACACTTCAACCTAACAAAACAGACCCATATCATAAAATTTCAGAAGGAGTTTACTTACATTTTTTAAAATGTTTATTTATTTTTGAGAGAAAGACAGAACAAGAGTGTGAGGGGATGAAAGAGAGAGGGAGACACAGAATCCCAAACAGAAAGAGAGAGGGAGACACAGAATCCCAAACAGAAAGAGAGAGGGAGACACAGAATCCCAAACAGAAAGAGAGAGGGAGACACAGAATCCCAAACAAAGCCTCAAAGGGTCAACGGATCACCTATTCATATAAGTTTAATAACATAAAGTGATAATGTATTATATTACAAATATACTCAAAGTTATAAAGGAAAAACTGGACAGAATGAGTGAAAAAATTGGAAATTTCAGTAGAGAAGTGTAAACAACAAAGAGCCAGATGGGATTTCTGGAAACTGAAACTTAAAATAACCCACATGTAGAGTGTGCTAAATTGTCTAAACAAAGTGACTAGGAAAGGTAGAAGATACAGATGATGATGAACTTTTTATCAGAAACAACTGAATCCAGTTGAAAATGGAATTATATTTTTAACATTTCTTTTAAAAAAATTTTTAATATTTTATTTATTTTTGAGATAGAGAGAGAGACAGTGTGAGCAGGGGAGGGTCAGAGAGAGAGGGAGACACAGAATCTGAAGCAGGTTCCAGGCTCTGAGCTGTCAGCATAGAACCTGACATGGGGCTCGAACCCACGAACCATGAGATCATGACTTGAGCTGAAGCCAGACGCTCACCCAGGTGCCCTATCCAACATTTCTAAAGAGTAAAAATACAGAAAAAACTGTTGGGAATTCTATATTCAGAAAGACCATTCTTCCAAATGGAGGGTGAACTGATGACATTTTCAGAGAAGGCAAACCTGGCGTACTTCGCGGCAAGCAGATGTAGCTACAAGGATCGCTAAAGCAAGTTCTTCAGGCCAAAGCCAATGATAGGCACTGGAGCTGACCCATAAGAAAGCATAAGGACCGCATGGTAGACATGTAGGTGACTATAAAGGATGACCCAGTTTGACTTAAAAGGAACTCCCCACTGGGGAAACTGGGTGGTGCAGTCCACTGAGAGGCTGAGCACCCAGCTCCTGATCTTGGCTCAGGCCATGATCTCAGGAACCGTGAGAACTACCCCTGAGTCGGGCTCTGTGCTGACAGTGCAGA
>NC_043705.1:144446948-144448643 GCF_006229205.1 Suricata suricatta
GGCATCATTCTCTAGTCATCACGCTGCACACGACAGCCCCAGAGCCTGTGCATCTCTCTGCAAAGTCTGTTCTGGGGACCACCTTCACCAATGTCCCCAACCCCCACCCTGGCAGCCACCTCTCTACTCTCTGCTGCTATGAGCTTGATTGTTTAGATTCCACAGAGGAGTGAGATCCTACGGTATTTGTCTTTCCCTGACTTACCTCTCTTAGCATAATACACCCAAGGTCCAACCACATTGCCAAAAATGGCAAGATTTCCATCTTTCTCATGTGAATAATATTCCACAATATATGTATGTATGTGTGTGTATACACACACACACACACACACACACACACACATATATATATACGTCCTTATATATACACATATATATACAACCTTATACACATATATACAACCTTATATATAGAGAGAGTTGTGTATATGTATATGTATATAGATAATCTTTAGCCATTCATCTGTAGACAGATGACAGGTTGTTTCCTATCTTCACTACTGTAATGTACTCTGAATGTTGATCTGAGAAGTTACACTACCACATTCACTGTGTGAACATTCATGAAGCTGCACCCTTACAACGTTTCTATATATCTGCTCAAACACCACAAAAATAATGTTAATAAAACACAAGGCAAGGTCAAAGATACCACAGTGATATTTCAAAGTCCGTTTCCCACTCTGACTGATGAGCCACAAAATGTGAAAGAGGTTGAGAGATCTTCCAGTTGTCTTTCCTCCTTGTCCACGTCAGGAACAGGGGCCCTCAAAACAGATTATATTACTCGCCAAGGTCAAGACCCTCTCAGACACGAAGGATAAAGCCACGATCAGCATATCAGCTCTGATCTCTGCTGCTCTTTCTGCCACAGGGCAGGGCCTGCTCTCCACTTCCGCAGAAACTAACTTGGTTTTTCTTAAGACGAATGTTATATAGCAGAGCAAGATGTGAGCTTAAGTGTATTCTTTCCATTACACCCAAAAGTGTGCTCAGTGGGCTCTCGGGTCAAATCAAATCTTCTCATTGACAGAGGCGGTATGAGGTATAGAAGGGGATCCCTTCGAACTCTTGGTTCCTGGCGTTGGTCCCCTTTCCCATGGATTGCCTTCAACTCATGCGGTCAGAGGGGAGGTACATTCAAGGGTAGAGGATTCAGATTTTTAAAAAGCACATTAGAGATGAGTCCCTGTTGTCATTAAATTAAAATAATGAGCTAAAATTTCCCTAGTCCTAGGCCTCCGAGATGCAGACATGAGTACATGGGATGAGTCTGTGTCTGTCCATAGGAAATGACACATGACTTCACTGATGAGGCTGATGAATTTCCTCCAAACCCATATCTGTCCTTCCTGACTACCGACTATGGAGAAATGTGCTGACAACTTCAGACCAACTGGGGTCCTTCATTGTATACTTTTTCCACGTACCAAATGCTGGACTGCTAATAAAGGAAAGCAGATGCATCTATACAAGTTAGCCACTCATTGTTGGGATCGGATCCAAACAGCTGCCTAATTGGCAGAGAACATAATGGGCTTGTGATTACACGTAAATCAGGAAGTCAGCAAACATGCCAGAGTAGAAAGTCTCTGATTCATTAGAGCAACAGGGCACCACCGTTCACACGGTGTGCGTCCAATTCGTGACTGGTCACCCCAAGTAAAAGAAGGCTTTTGACATTCGGAGGCT
>NC_043705.1:144448743-144462464 GCF_006229205.1 Suricata suricatta
CACAACTAGCTGTCTGGGGAAGAAAGCGTGGGCGGGACTCGGGAGCTCTATGTGACCCCTAAGGCCCCATTAGGGCAAACCTATTCTTAGAGAATCAAGCCACTGTTGGATATTAATGTCCGGTACCCGCCAGATCATGGTATGGATTCTTAGATAATGGGGTTCTGCATGAGTGGGGTACAGAGCAAAGGGGAGAAGAAGCAGGCAAAGCAAAGAAGGGTAGGTGGTTACTGGGTCTGGGGACATTCTGCCTCCAAGGACCCCACGATGAGAGGAGGCAGGGGAGCAGGAACAGAAGACCCAGAGCCCTGGGGAAGCGTGCTCCAACAGTGGGCCAGGGAATGTTCACTTGTTGCTGAGGCTGAAGACCCCTTTCCCTCTTAACTGGTTTGCTTCTAGAGATTTAAGAGTAACAATAAAAAGAGCAACTGACATGTGTAAGCACTCACTATTTTTCAAACAGGGTATTAAACACATTGTCTGCATTTCCTAATGTAAACCTCACTGAAAGCCTGTAAGGTGGGTATAATGTTGTGGCAGCAAGACTGAGGACTGGAGAGAGCCCTGCCCATGGTCTCGGGGTCAAGGATAGGACCTGCCATTCCTGACCTCAGAGCTCAGGCGGGACCCATGCAAGAGCGTAATGCGAGCATGATTAAAGGGCGTATCCAGGGAAATCTGCCATGCAAACATAGTTGAATTTCTGCAAAATTCCTGCTCAGTACCAAGGGTGATGCAGATGGAACCATTTCAGCCTCCACCCATTCTCTGAAGTTCTATTAAAAGCAATCAATCAAGGCCACGGTAATCATATAGCGGAGGAAATGTGTCACGGCTATGAAAAGGATTCAGACTGTAATCATATATGGGTGGCTGCCTTGGGGAGAAAGTTATGAAAACTAACTATCAAAGTGCCCTCCCCTGGCCAGCCCTTGACCTTAATGTGAAGGGCGCATATGCTGTGGTCCAGTGAGTACCCTAGATAAATCTGCTTCCCCTCTGCCTCTGTTTCTAAGAAATAAAAGCCACAACATCCCAGGTCTCAGGATGTGTGCATCTTAAATGTTTTCATCTAAGGTCCTTTCCTTTTTTTTTTTTCTTAAAAATTTTTTTAACATGTAATTATTTTTGAGAGGCAGAGCATGAGCAGGGGAGGGCAGAGAAAGAGGGAGACACAGAACCCAAAGCAGGCTCCAGGCTCCGAGCTGTCAGCCCAGAGTCTGATTCAGGGCTTGAACTCAGGAACCACAAGATCATGACCTGAACCAAAGACAGACACTTAACTAACTGAGCCACCCAGGAACCCCCATTTAAGGTATTTCCAATGATTCTAGAATTGATTCTCAAACCCCTCTGTGCATCAGAATATCTGAGAATGGGCTCCCCAACGCCCGTCCTGGTAGAGGTTTTGATTTAGAATCTTGGGAGGTAGGACTGGTATTTGGGTGTATTCGGACACAGTAGGGAATCCTGATGCCCACTGAAATCTCAGCACCACTGGTTCAGAGTTGTTTTTCCAAGTAGTACAATGCCCGTATCTTGTACTGTGATGGATGCCAGCACATTTGCATAAAAGTACCACACAGTGATCGCATCTGATATTAATATTAATGAAGTTACGGAAGGATGAATAGAATGCATTTTGAAGATAAGATTGGTATTCGACAACCAAGAATTATAATGACTACTAAGTTATAGATACCAGACTTTTTTTTTTTGCTTTTGTGAACCACAGTATTTTATTCAAAGTTTTTATCACCCCATATGTTAAAACTCTAAATATATTCTTTTCTTCCTTACTAACTAGCTTTTAAGCTTCTAAAGGACAGCAAGTCTCCTTGTCCATGCTCAGCTCCAAGCCAATGTGCTTGCTAGCTGATGACAGGTTCTCCACTGCTGTTTGCTGAATAAACAAAGACCAACCTTCCACCCCAAACACCCACTCAAATACTTGGATATAAACCTAATTTTAGATGAAAATGAACTTGAGAATTATATTCAGTGGGAGATGCCTTTAATGTCTTCTATGGTATGTTCTGAGTGTGATTCAATCACATCAGCAAGCACGTATTACTAATGATATACCCAGAATGGTGAACGGCCAAGTATTGTTAGAGATTGTACCCGTTACTTCAGACTGTTCCGACAGCAGAGGCTAAGGAAACAAGAAACCCTCGAAGTAACCACTTCGAGGCCAATGTCATCTGGAGAGTGAGATCGCACCCTTGGTGCCACGATATGCCACAGGTGGACCTCAGTGTCCGGACCTCCTATATGGACTTTTCAAGAGGCACAACCCAAGGCCGAAAGAGTAGGCATGGACAGGGCACCAGGTGGGTCTCAGGGGCCAGGGCCCATCACACAACCAGAAGAGTGTGGGCTGTGGATGTGGGGTCTCCATCAGGGTTTTGCCTCTCACATTCACAAGCATTTGGATTTCAAGCAAATTACTTAAGTCACCAAGCCTCAGTTTCCTCACCCATATAATGGGGGTAATAAAACCTGGCTCTTAAATTGCACAGAAGACCTGGCACCACACACATCACAAAGGAAAACCCATGACTTCCATCCACTTCCCTGATTCAGATTGTGGTCTGGTAAAATTGCTCAATACCTAGATGTCCCTTGTATACATATGGTGTGTGTGTGTGTGACTGCGTGTGTGTGTGTGTGTGTGTGTGTGTGTGTGTGTGTGTGTGTGTTTGTGTTCAGCCAAAGGTCAATAGGTTTCAAATGCTCTTTGGATACAGAAATGAAAAATCTCAGGAAGAGCAGTAAGTAAAATTGGTAAGAAATGACCCTCCAGCCTTCCTGGGCTCACTGTGGGGCAGTCTGACAATCCCTGGCCAGGTGAGATCTTAATGGAGCTGTTCCCTTGATATTCTGCAAACCCTCAAAATCATCGGGGCCTCCCTGACCCAGCGGTAGGGGCTCAGTTGATGACAGCGCATGGCCACAACTCGGGGAGGTTTAAACCTCACCATCAAATGCTGGCAAGGGCATCTAACCTCGCCAGCCGAGTCAGCTTCAGCTGAGTGTGACAGCAGGCCAATTCTGGTTCTTCCGACTTCCCTAGTCTTCCCTGACTTGGTCTCTCGCAACGCCTACAGCCCACGTGGTCTGACCCTGGCACGCCACGTCTATTTTGTTCTTCTCTTAAAATCCTTGGATGCAGTGGATCACTCATGTTTTCAGGAATCCTACTCAAGGTTCTGCCGGCAGAATGGAAGTCGTGTCCGGTGAAAGTCAGCACGTGTGGCAGAAGACGGGCAGCAGGATGATGGCTCATGAATACTTTTTAAAAAATTTTTTTGAATTTAGTTTTGAAAAAGAGACAGTGTGAGTAAGGGAGGGGAAGAGAGAGAGAGAATCCCAAGTAGCCTCTGTGGTGTCAGTGCAGAGCCCGATGCAGGGCTCAAACACACGAAACCATGAGATCATGACTTGAGCCAAAACCAAGAGTCGGAGGCTTAACTGACTGAGCCCCCAGGTGCCCCTCATGAATACTTGTAAGCACAGCAAATATGTTTGAGGATGTCTTGATGGTCTGAAATGATAATGCAAGTTAAGCGTGTAAGCCTGTGTCGTGTACTAGGAATGCTCAGCTCAAATGGTACACCTTCAGTTACACCTGCACACGCATGCCGAGGGTCTCACAGGCTCGGTTTTGCAGATGGAAACTTAGGTAAGAGAAGGCCATACAATGCACGCCGGTCACAGCAGTGGGAGGAGCCTAGGGGAATCCCAGGCCCAGGATCCGACTCATCAAATGGCATGACTTCCTTTGTACGTGGGGATTTTTCAGATGGATTCATGCCATTCGGGTGACATACTCTCCAAACCATGTAGTTCAGCATGTCTGAGCCAGTTCTCCACACCTGCATCTAGCCAACCACAGGTCCCATGCTAAGTGATTGAATATAACCAGGAAACTCACTCTACACCACTGGCTTAGGAACGATCCTGACTCAAACCCACATCCTACAGGAGAGCACACATCCTCACTTCTGGTTCCTGTGTCTGTCTCTCCCTTTTCCAACACAAATCCAAACACAGGTTCTTGGCCATTTCTATGTATAGATTGGATCCCTCAGTATGATCCGGAAGATGTCCTGAGAAGAAAAGAAGTGAACCTAGTAGAAAAAATGGGCTGGACAGTGATGGAGATCTTTCTTGGAGTTAAAGGTTAGACCCTCTGGCTGAAAGCCATGGACAACAGCATTCCTCCAACCTCAGTGATGTCCTCTGAAGGTAAAGACACCTGAAGAAGTAAAAACAGGATGTTTTATAAAGTCCTAAAAAACATGGGGGAGAGCATGGGTGGCTCGGTTGGTTAAGCGCTCAACTTCGGCTCAGGTCATGATCTCGCAGTCCGTGGGTTCGAGCCCTGCATTGGGTTCTGTGCTAACAGCTTGGAGCCTGGAGCCTGCTTCACATTCTGTGTCTCCCTCTCTCTCTGCCCCTCCCCTGCTTGCAATCTCTCTTTCTCCTTGTCTCTTAAAAATAAACAAACATTAAAAAAAGTCCTAATAGATGTAAAGTTGCGTTTTAATTCTTCAGGTTGCAGAACTCAAAACACTGACGCTGCTTGGAGCTCATTGCCCAGCATGACTTTTATGTTCTGATGTTTGATCCACATACCAAAGCTGTAATTCTTCTCCAAGGAGTAATATTTAATAAAGAAATGAACTGAAAAAATGTGTACATTTTCAATTCAACGAAAACCCACAGAGTTGGATCACTGAGACTTGCTGTGTTCTTTCCCATCTGATAGAGTTGCCACAGCCAACAATTCATCTGAAATACTCTTCATTCATCTATTTGTGCCTCCCTGCATCATTCTGTTCTTCGGTTCACTCACATCTGCTGGACACTCAGCATCACATCATCTACCCGCCAAGCTGGCGACACAGAGAGGCATGTCCCCAGCGGTCTCCAAGGCCAGAGCTGCATGTGAAATCGCTCTGCAAATTTCACAGAAAGTGTTACAAACAGCAGGTGCTACCATTACCACTGCCGTGATTGTTGTTACTGTGACTGTCACTGTCCCTCACTTGCCATTCAGCACACACAACTCCTGTGCACACGTCCTGCATGCATTTCCTACTTCCTCAACCTGATGAGAAGCCACTCCCCAGGCCACACGAAGAGTTCAGAGTGCCCACTCCCTGACTCCTGTGTGATGTCCTCTGAAGGCCAAGTGTTCAAGAAGCGGCTGGTAATTCTCTGGAGATTAAGTTCATGAGGAGCGGGAATCCCTTTCATCCAAACCTACGGCCCGTCTCCCTCCTCCCCTGCACAGTCGCGCTTGCAACTAAAACACTTTTATCTTGTTTGAGGAAAAAAAACCCTTTTTCAATCTTGACCCAGTGATGAAAGGCGATATTAATTGACTCCTAACAAAAAATAAACGGAGACGCTGATCCTTGCTGACACCGGAGACTAGTCTCAAATGGATCCAGTTTCTCTTCCGTGAGCCCCACCGCCCGAGTGCGTGGACTTCAACCGCTCTGCTCATACTGAGCTGCTCAGCCCTCGGTGACTTAAATATTTCTTACCTTGATTGTTTAATTAAATTCAGGTATGGTTCAGGGGACAGCAAGAGCCTCATGTCGCTAAAATAATGAGAGTTTTTGAAGTTTTAACGCTAGCAGTCTATTAAAAACACAATTGTGATTCAGCTGAAAGCTTCATCCACTATCGGGGCAATTTTCCAGGCACTGGAAAGTCAATCATTACCTATGATGACGGAGGGATCAGAAGCAGAACATAAGCTTCATTTTCAGGTCATTGGTTCACACGGCCGAGTGTGCATGGCCTCCACGGGGGTCCACTAAAGACAGGTGCACGCATTTGTGAACACACACACACACAGACGCTGTGGAAGGTTGGGAGACCATGGTCTCGGTCCACTTCTAATGGGATGGAGGGGTCAGTTTTACAAACACGGCCTTTTGCAGATTTTTGTCATTTGCAAGTAAATGCAGAGTGAACATAAAAATAATAGGAAAACGACAATTCCTGGGTATGCCTTCTCTGGGAGAAAATTCAAGGAAGCCGCAGCGCAGAAGGATGCCGCCTGTGCCCCCACCGCGGCACTCACGTGCGTCACGCCGGCGTCCGTCTGTCCAAGCCCCAGGTTCACCACTCACACCGGACGCCGCCCCGTTTGAAAACCGACAGCGCTGGACACACAGGAATGTGGGCGGCAGGCCAGCTCCTACCAGACCCAACCCCTGGTCCCATCCGCACTCCCCAAACTATGCTTGGCACAGTGATCAAATAACATCTCTACAAGTTGTAAAAGTGATGCAAGAACACAAAACTCCGGGGTGACCCGCTGACAGTAGGAGGCTTTGTCATTATCACCTCTGATAGGAATGGACTGGGGAAGGAGGTCAGCGTGCAGGACTGAAGTGCGGAACAGGACAGAAGAACGGAAGCTTGTACAAGTGTGTGCGAGGGGACACGCACATACGGGACGTAAAGGAAGAGCAGAGCAAGGACCGTGTAAATGTGGGGATTCCCCACAGCTTTCGACTGCACGGCCAGGCCAAATTAGAAATATAAGCACCTGAGGGCTAGCGGTCTTACCTGCCAGTGACATTCTCACTGGAGATACACGAGGCCCCCACAGACCTAACGATCGTATTTCTGGGACAGTCGTGCCCTGTGGAAAGCAGCCTCGTCCCACCCTCCCACGTGGGTGCACTTACTTGTGTCCAGACTCGTGGGCGATGGTGAAGGCCAGTCCGAGACCCGTATCTTCATTAATGGTGCAGCTCCGGTACTTACTACACATTCCACTGATGGGCGCAAACCCTGCGGGAACCAGACATCAAGAGAGTTTACAACAGTGTTGCTGCAATAAAATAAGGAGAGTGCATCGTACAGGTGCGTGTATTGTGTGTCCTTTAGAGACGTGTGGTTTGCACCTTCACGAGGGGAAATCTGGGAAACTTTGGACAAATGTATAAAGGGTTCATTGCAAAGCGAGCGAAAGGGATTTCTCTCCACATAGAAAACCATTCATGGCTCTGAGTGGTGTTCGCATCACAGGTTAGAATAAAGGGGGCCAAGGGGAAGAGGGGGTCGCTGCAGGTGAGGGATTTCTACCTTTCTCTGCAAACATCTGTGTTCTAGAAAGCCCGAATAAAAAAGTGCTGTACAGTGTGGGTGCATCAGGAGGTCCCCAAGACCAGCCCAGGTTCAAGGATTTGCCAGGGGGACTCACAGGACTCAGGTTTTGTCAGACTCACAGGGATAGTTTCACACAGATAGCAGAGGATGAAGGCAAAATCAGCCAGGAGAATGGGTGCATGGGGACAGGTCTGGCGGGAACCAGGTACCAGTTTCCAGAGCCTTCTCCCGGTGGATCCATGGAGGATGCACCTAATTCTCCCCAGAAACATGTGGCTGTCTCATTAGAGACTCAGGGCCCAGGGGTCTTATCTGGGGCTGATCACATAGCACCCCCTCCCTGGCATGGGCGCAAACTCCAGACTCCCAGAAGGAAGGAAGACGCTCCGTGTAAGCCCTGCTTTCTGTACAAGTGGTGTAGACACCGCGGGCCAGCTCATCAAGCAGGGTGGTGGGAATCCTGCTTCTCGGAGGCTGCCCTTGTCAGCAGGCCCTTCCAGGAACAACAGCTCTATTCCACTGCGTTCTATCTCAATATGGTGCCGAGAAGAAATGAAGAATGAGAAAGAACGTCCAGGGGAGCGCTGGTTAGGAGCACAGCTTTTCACTACTTGGAAAAACAGCAAAGTGCTGCCTCATACACATGTAAAAAGAGGGCAGGAACTGCAAAAATGGCGACTATAATGCTGCCCTCACATCTCTAGGTTCATAAATGTTCCGCTCCTGCCACATGATGGGACATCCCTGAGTCTCACACAGCGAGAAGAGAGAAATGGTTCCTTAAATCAGAAAAGACAGGAACTCCTGACTCTACGAGGCACTTTCCTTGTGAAGCAATCACTTTGGGGTAGCAAACGCACATGCTGACGCTTGGCCTGGGCACACACAGGACCGCACATCTGTTCTCCACCCCCGTGCTCAGTACGGTGCACCGGTGTTCCTCCGAAGTCCGCGGGAGGGTCTTACCCAGGGTGTCACAGGGCTCGTTCTTCCAGGAACATATGTCCAGGCCGGTCAGCAAGATGGCGTGGTCATGCCGTGTCCCGTCTTTGCCCATCAAGCCAGACTGCCACTGGCAGAAGCTATTTAAGGTGCGGTCCGCGTGGTGGCTTATCACAAGCCCAGGCTGCGTGGGACAGACCAAGAGCCCGGGACAAGAGAGAGAAAACACCTCACAATGCCACTGTCACTCTCTGCCATCACACGAGTAGCTCAGACTTCAAACACACAGAGGGAATGGAAGGGTCTACAAGCTCATCTATCCATTTCATGGAATGACATGCAAAGGACAGTGACTTGTACAAAACCTGCGTGGATTCGGGACAGACGCTTCCACTCCCTTCTATAGTGCTGCACAAACACCAGGGGGTGTATTGAGCTGACCCTGACTGCATTTCGATGCCACAAGAAAGACTATTTCGGTGCATGAATGTTTGCGTGTCTTTGTAAGATGTGTTGTAAAATTATCTAAGGCAGAAGAGTCATTTCTCTGTGACTCTGCACCTGCAGAAAAACACGCCCAGACAGCTGATTTCACAGCCAAGTCGGGTGACTGGGATTTCCGACTGATAACTCTTAACCATTTATTAATAGTGTTAAATTAAGTCACTTTCCTACCAAAGCTGCATGCTTATGAGAAGGGTCCAGTCAATTGGTAAAGCTCTGTTTCCAGGAAAATGACTGGACCTAGAAAGAAACTACGCAGGACACATCTCACCGTGCAGCAACAGAGAAATATCAGAGTGAAGACCACCTGCACGCCCGCACAACTCAGAAATCTGGGCGGGGGGCGGTGGACGGACCCACCAGATAAGGCTGTGGTGAGTTATTTGAACTATTTATTGCCATGCTGTCCTGTGGCTGGGTCAGACAAAACCAGCTTAAACAGCTCGGTTCCAGGACAACTTGGGAGAAACACTCATGACCAGATATTGGGTTAAAATCGGTGTCTCTCAGTCACTGAATAGGCTTTCTCTTTCATTGCCTATTTGGTCTTTCTGGAGAGTCAAGTCCATCTACACTTAATGCTGTGTGTGCACCGACACTGGGCATGCCTCACATTCCTCAGCCGGTGACTTCCAGGAACACGGCATTAATCAAAGTTAACACAGGTGTACGATCAAAAGATAACCTCGCGCATTCTTGGCAGCTTGGATGAATTCCAAGGTGAAAACGATTTAATACAAGGAATAATTAACTCGCCACCTGAGATGCCCCATCTGTTCAGCACCCCCTCCCCAGACACTGGCTCACACAGACACAATGCAGTCATATCTTCCTGACCATTCCGGCTAGAAACAGGCCTGCCCACGCAGGCCCCCGCCCAGAAAAACAGCAATACCCCAGAAGCTTACAGTCTGGAGACATCTTAGATCTGATGAATGACCTTAGGTTTCATCTAAAAAAATTCTTCGTTTTATAAATAAGAAAACTATGGCTACCAGGAGACCCCGCTAAGATGCCAGCGCGGTGCCGGGCTCTCTCGTCCTACGTGGAGCCGTGATCAGCGGGAAGCAAAGCAGAAAGAAGGGTCTTGGAGGCTAAGGCATCCCCATCAGCAATGCCACACAAGATTCATATTCAGCCTCCCTGTGAACTGAAATGCACGCCGTGCATTTACACAGGGACTCTGGAATGGAGGCAAAAGAGATCCTTTCACCCACTGTGACCAGGGTCCGGCATAATTCGGTGTTTGTATGCAGTGAGAGAAGTGCACTTGACATTCCAGAATCTCTATGAAAATACAACCCTGTGACCCAAAGCAGTGGGGGTGAGTGTGGTCAGTCTTAGGAGTTAGGAGGTGACAGCGTAAAACAATGATGCCCAACAGTGTGATTTCACTATCAGGCTAGAGAGCGGTTTTGGGTCCCAGCAAAATGCAGAAAGGGCTCAGTCCCACCTGGAACCCTAAAAGTTCACTTGCGGTGGGGAGGTGGCTGAGACCCACTTTGCACTCTGTCTCCCCTGTGTGTTTCCCACCCATATATTTAAGGCAGCTCTCTTGTTCCACTTTCTCAAGCCTACTAAAAATAGTCCTACCACCTCTGCACTCACGCACATGCATGCACACCCACACACACTGACATGCATGTGCACACACACATTCGCACGTGCACGCACACACAAAATTCAAATCATCATGAAAGGAATTGATAAGGAACTCACTGCATGAGACACAAAACATTCAACACTTTTTGTTCCCAAGGGAAAGGAAAGTAGGGAATCCACAGAAGGATCACATTAAGGAAAGCAAAACGTCACTTTACATTGATTTTTTTCTGGGAGAAAAGAAGCTGATTTCAAAGACAGAATACCTGGTCTTCTTCTAGGAGAATCAGACCTACAATTGCAATGTTGATGTTTCCTCCTATCGTTCCATCTTTGAACAAAGCAGACACCTGAAAGAGACAGGCATCCCTGTCAGTGCCCACACGCGACGTTTTCCCAGCCCCCAGAGTCCTGCTGGAGAGGGCCGTCCCTGTGGTCTTGTGATCCAGTCGCAGTCAAAGTCAATGCTGACCTTCTCATAGGGCTAAACAGACTGGTATAGAAATACCTAATGATCAAGCAGGCCGATCATTGACTCCTCACCGTTGGTTCCTGGGGGAAGGAGCTGAAACTTGGGGAGGTGAGACCCACCCCTTAGGGGACCACTGAACGGACTACAAGCCTCCGTGGAGATGAACACCCTCATCTGCACATAATGGAATGTTTCCGTGAAGACAGCAGGGCACACCTTCCCGTGCTCTCCTGGGGGGAGGGGTGGACTCCAGAGGCGCTCCCAAGAGAAATGCTTGGGAAGAGACCCAGAAGATCCAAGAAAGAGAAGGCCTAAGTGTGGAGAGAAGATGACCAAAGAAAGGTGCCCACAGGGATATGACGACAGCAGATGTCAGTGACTGTGACTGACGTTCAGGTAACGAGCGAGGGCCCCTCGAGCTGGTTCAGCACCGAGGTGCAGAATGCTGGGACAGCTCGACAAAACAAAAGCAACATTGGCACAAACCAGAGCCCTGAGGTCCTCAGTCCCTGGAGGTGTGCTGACAGGTGTCCCCCACTCCCCGGGGGAGAGAAACCCCATGGGTCAGGCTCCCAGAAGTGACACTAGGAAGAATACCCGTGTGCTGAGGTGGGACAGAAAGTGTGTTTTCTAAACACCATTCTCCCAACTAATTTCCAAAATGCACTCGGGCGGCCCAAGATCTTGTCTTCGTCTTCCGTGAACTAGGTGTCACTTAGTCACCCAAGCGGGGCTCAGATGCCTCACGTGGCTCCTCATCATTACAACAAGGTGCAAATCTGGGACACAGCACATTTCACCTGGGATGACAGTCTACAGGGTTGGATGGTTTTGTGACTCTCGATGAAATGATGTATAGTCAAAATTTAAACATTAATGTTCCTACAGAGACGGGCATTTCTATAGAGGCATCTAGAAGCACACACAGTGCTGACAGGCAGGCTTATTGCACGGATCCTCTTACAGATTTCTGGTATATGAAGACCCTGACCCCCTCAAACATGCCCCCCCACCCCCACTCACAGAGAGGGTCAGACTGTTCTCTGGAGTTCTGAACATGGCTCTTTGATGGGAGCCTGGGAAGAGAGAAGGGGTCATTACAGATAAAACCTATCCCTTGTGTCTGAGACACAGATCCACACCTGTTAGGTAGGATCACATGGCTTCAACAAGAAGGACCTTCCTACCATGTTGAGTATCGTCAGCACGTAGGTGGTGATGTTCTCGTGGCCGTGGGTCCGTATCATCTTCCTGTCGACCACCACCAGCGTCTCCACGTTCAGCTCCTCATTCCGATGGGACTTGAGAAGAGAGCGCTTGGGTCTTGAGCAAGACGCATACTCATCAGGCAGGACGAAAAGGTCTTCCTCAGGAGGCTGGGGCATGTCTGCGGAGGGAAAGTTCCAGGAACAAATGAAAGCAAAAGGGGTCACCCCAAATGAGCGGTGGAACTGGTTATGCAGACAGTGGATTCTCACGATGAAAGCTCGTGACAGGAGCCACATCACCCTTACAGCGTCGTCCTGCAAAACCGGTACTAACATGGAACTTTAAATTTAAATAAAGTTCATACAACTTAGGTGTGATAGAAACCATCGCCATATCTACCTCTCTATAATTTTGTCCTGACATAAAAAGAGAGAGCTCCTTGGCTTTCACGTGCTAGTCTCCAGAAGCACAATGTTCAAAGACCATTGGCATGAAGATGTGTCACACACCCTTTGCAGGAAATTTACCGACCACGGAGTGGAACCAACAGTTCCAACCCACCACTACCTTGCATCGTTTTCGTACTTGAAAATTTTTAATGGTCTGATTTTTTTGAAGTTCATTCCCATGTCTGGATGCGTCGCTGGCTTATCTGTTGTGTTTCAAATGGGCTTACAGACTTCGTGACACAGATCTACTCCACTGCAGAGCCCAATTTCCTAGAAAGCACCATAAATATTTACATCGTTTAATTATAAGACAAAATACACTCTGTTCTCTTGGAACCATTTAAAAATACTTTTGGCATTTATAATCAGTGAGTGAACACTATGTTAAAAACGAGCCCTCAGAAAAAGTGGTTAGAATTGTTTTGTGTGAAAACAGACTTCAAAATACCCACAGACGTAGGCGGCACTAATTCCAACACTCTTCATGGACCACGCTGACAGAAGATGACATTTTTTTTTTTTTACTGGTACCCATATGTGGTGCTTATTCTCTCTTTGCTAAAATACTTCCAAACCTAAATGAACCCTCTGGAAGATAATACCAACTCTGGCAAAGGTATTAAAGCACCAATCGCATGCCACTGATGTAGATGCCATTAGAGAAGCATGCCTGCACCCTCTGAGCTCTCTCTAGGCCAGCTCTGAGTAAGGATGGGCCACCAAGGCACAGGTGGGGGGGACATAACCTGCTCGCAGTCCCTCTCTAGAAGTGTCAGAAATGGGTGTCCAATCTGGCAGCATGGTCCCAGAGCACATGGTTCATCCTCACCATTGATTTTAAGCAAATCGATCTGCCTTCGATCGCCATTTCCCACAGGTGCCTAAACGGACACAAAAAATTCCCATTTTTGGAAACAGAGACTCTGATGGGAAGAATCTTCATTAAATGTGACCCTCCTGAGCCAGAAGGCTGGGACTCCTCCAGGGACACCCAAGGCCCATGAGCAACATGGAAAGACCCAGGCGGAGACAGCGGAGGTTCTGAGAATTAAACACTTCGGCCTGGAAGCCGCCTGTGTCACCTGTGCCTGCCACATGGGCCCCAGGCACTCACGGAGCTGCCACGTGCCCGGCAGAGAAGGGGCAGAGATGTCTGGCCACCAAACTGCACCACATGATCACTAATGTCTTCTTTTTTTTTCCCATTGTAATATAATAGAATTTTTTATTTTTTATTTTTTATTTTTTTCCTCCATAATATTTTATTGTCAAATTATTTTCCATACAACACCCAGTGCTCTTCCCCTTAAGTGCCCTCCACCATCATCACCACCACCTCTTTTCCCCGCTCCCCCTTCCCCCTCAACCCTCAGTTCACTCTCAGCATTCAATAGTCTCTCAAG
>NC_043705.1:144462564-144479825 GCF_006229205.1 Suricata suricatta
ACCTGAATGTGAGACAGGAAACCATCAAAACCCTCGAGGAGAAAGTAGGGAAAAACCTCCTAGACCTCCACCGCAGCAATCTCCTACTTGACACATCCTCAAAGGCAAGGGAAATGAAAGCAAAGCTGAACCCTTGGGACTTCACTAATGTCTTCTAAGAGGCACTGGGTGGCACGTTCCTTCTCTAGTTTTCTGATAAATACAAGAGCCCCCATTTTTCAAATAAGAGACTTCCTGTACAGTTTCTTTTCAATCCCCACTCTTGAGATTCTGAAGAGGCTGTCCAGGCAGCACGTAGGTGCACACACACACACACCCACGGCCAAGGCAAACAGGGTGACCTCACGGCCTGGGTGCTGGCTGTGTCCTAGCTGTTACTGGCCTGCCTGGCCCTGATCACCCCAGTTCATTTCAGCAGTGTCCACACTGCTGGAGTTTCTCAGTGGCTTTGAACCCAGTGCAACCTGTTGAACAGGTGAAGACAGCACTGCCAGGATCCAGGCGCTTGGATTTTTGTCCCTGACACAGAATCTGTCTTGGACAAAATTCTGGCTCTGACCTTGTCCACGCCTGAGGCCCGCCTCTGGGTCCCTACCCTGCCTGGTCCCATCCCCTGCCACCTTCCCCTCTGCTTCTCCCTGTCTGTGCAGCTGCAATGGCTGATACTGACAAGTAGGTCTTGTTCCTACACCCACCCAACCTTGGTCTCCCCGACTTTCTCAGACTCCCTGTTCACCCCTCTCCGGCCCCAGCCCTGCTCTTCTGGCAGACTGAGCCCACTGACTTAGTCAATTTGGATTGAAGTTTCTTGCTTGAATATAGCATATGGCTTTTATTTTCAGGATAATAGGAGTCCAGATGACACACGGGTGCTGACAGGTTAATGGTACCTGCTGTCCTGCTGTAAGTGCCACGTGATTGGGGCCATCCACTCTATTCCACCCGCAATGTGACCCTCTCCAACCTAGGGTGCCGGGTCCAGCCGCCCAGGGGACCGGCAGGGGAAGATGGGCTGGGAGCAGATGGGCTTTGCCGAGTCCCAGTGGGGGACAGTTTAACAAATAAGGTGGTGCCGGAGAGGAAGCTGAGGGGGTGAGGGCGATTCCAGAAAACACTGAGCTTCAAGAGGCTCCCACATAAAATGCAAATATCACATCATCTCCTGAGCACTCAGCACACAAGAAAGGATTCCACAAAGCGCTGGTGATAAATCGTAGCTAAATTATGTCATGCGTAGCCTGTCCTTTTGAAGTGGTGGAGTAAAGTATAGAAATATGCATGGAGACAAATCACCTCGCCGAAAACTATGTGGGCTTTCATAAATCTAGACCTCAAAACTATAGAATTACTGAGAGGACATGCTGGGGTCTTTTAGATTTCCAGTGGGTTCTGCACTCTGGGCAGTATGTCCTCTCATTTGCCCAGGGAACAATTCTTTGGAACAAAAAACCTACGGCTGTCTGTCTGTCCATCACGAGAGACCTCTGCACACTGAACAGCCAGACGATGGAATCAACGCGTAAGTTCAGGGAGGACAGCCCAGTCATTCCACCTCGCGGGCGGACTTCTTGGAAGAAAATTCAAACATCTCATTGTCTCTACAAAGGCCCGAAAGGTTAAATGCACAGAGAGAATCGCCCTTACGTACATTTCTTGCGTCTGCCACAGAAATGCTGCTTCTGTGGGTGCCGGAGGGTCGAGCCGCCGTGAAGGTGCGGAGTCCCCAGCTCCCGGTCCCTCGGGGTCATGACCGCCTGGGGAGCCCCCGGAGCCCGCTGGTCCGCGGACCTCTTGTACAGTATGTGGGATGGGGGCCCAGCCCCGGCGGCGTCCCCGAGTGTCCCCGCCAGCTGGGAGGGAAGCGGCTTCAGGAAGTAATCGGCTTCTTGGGTTCTGATCATGCCTGACTGGAAACAGAGGGAGAAAGGACAGTTACACCTCCTGACCAGAAGACGTCCCCGCGCCTGGCGTCCCTTCTGTCTTGTTTGTTCTCAGGCACCTGCTCCTCCTCGGGGAGCCGAGGCCGAGGCCGGAAGAGACGCATCTCTGAGCTCTTCCCATCGACATCCTCCCACGGGATGTGGGTAGAGGTGCTTCAGGACGTGCCTCCAGGAACACAGGGAGTCCCCAGGGCACGAACAGAGGGTCATTTACCCCAGAATATGAAGGAGAGGGCTCACGGACACAACACAGACTCAGATGTCACTGCAGGTGCAGGGGGTCCAGCAAGAAGACCACATTGCAATCCTAACCATCATTTGCAAAACTGCTTTCACACTTGAATATGATGTGACACTTGATGGAGAACTGTGACACTTAAAATTCACCCAGAGGAAAGCACAAGACAATTTACTAGGGTAGCAGGAAGGCCTTTCTAAGCAAAGCACTCTGGAAACAGGAAAATCTGACTCATAAAAACACTAAAAATATCTGCAGAGCAAAAGTAGCATCAAAACCAATAAAAGTATTGTAAAAGAGGCAAAATCGAGGGACTGCCTTTTGCCTTTTAGACAAATATTTTTAAGACCTGGTAGTAACAGGTGTTGGAAAATCCTTGGCAATGGGACGCTCTGGGAAAGTGCGCACTGGCGCAGAGCCAGGAGGTGGCCGCCACGTCCACCAGCACTGAAAATGAGCCATCAGGTTTAACGAGTGAGCCTTCTGGAAGCTTCGTGTAGGCACCTCCCCAACATGGATCAATACATATGTCTGTACAGTGCAGTTTGAGGGTAAGAGCACCAATATACAGAAAAAACAGACAACAATAAAAATAAATCATTAAAATGTTTACCAATTAATTCAGGGTAATGTTTTTAAAAATATTTGTATATTTGAAGAGAAGAGAAAAAACATAATTATGTGCTAATGATAATCATAATAAAGCATTTTTTTCTTGAGTTCCTGAGACTGTGGATAACATCTTCTGTATAGCACATTATTTAATTTTTTAAAAATTTATTTATTTATTTTGAGAGAGAGAAAGTGAGCGAGCAGAGAGAGAAGGATGGAGAGAATTCCAAGCAGGTTCCAGGCTGTCAGTGCAGAGCCCGGCATGGGGCTCGATCCCACGAACCTTGAGATCATGACCTGAGCCGAAGTCAAGGGTCTGACACTTGAAGGACTGAGCCCCCAGGTGCCCCTACGATGCCTTATTGACATCACTGACTGCAGTTCTGTGACGTGGGTGTCATACCGCTCCCATCTCAAGGGTGAGGACAGAGAGGCAGAGTGGTTGCTTCTGTTTCCAAGGCAACCTGGCCGGGAAGCAGAACAGGGATTCGGACAAAATCAGAATATGCTCGGAACCTGCACTTTGATGGTTTATACTACACGGGTTTCCAAAATGGATTGAATTTATAACGTGCTTAATAGACGGTGTGATCCCAACTGTGTCCATGTTAAAAAGCCTGGTCTGCACGTAGCAAATGTCCCTGGAGGAAGCCAGAGCCATCGCGGGCGGCCACGGGCGGCTGTCTTTGGGGAGAAGGCTGCAGGCGGGACCCTGATTGCATCTTCCTATCTTTCTGCTCCGGTCAAGTTTATAGAATCTGTGCACATTCTCACATAAATAGTGTCAGTGTCGCTGCTGGATTATGGGGTTACGGACAACTTTTTACACCCTTATTCGATGTTGCAATAAATTGAGAATACAATGAATTGTCTCTGCACAACCGTCTATCTGTCGCTTAGAACTCTCTGAGGCCAAACTCCCAGCTTCACGACTGGGTTGATTTTCCCCAAAGTCACGTTGGTGATTTCCTACACTGAGTTAGGCACTGATTAGGTACTCAGAGGTTGATGCGTGCTCCCTGTTCTCGGTGTGCCTCTGACCGGGAGCCCGAGTCTCATTCAGCGGGGCTGCTGTGTGTGTGCCTCACTTCTGTGTTGGGCTGGGCGGTCCTGGGTGAGTCCTAACGTCTGCAGGCTGTGGAATGACAGGCTGGGGTGGGGGGCGGGGACCACTTCTTAGATCTTGGGTAAAGGGACAAACAGGACTCTAGGGCACAGTAGGGCTGGGGGTGGGAGGGAAAAAGGAAAGGGGAGGCCAGCTTATTGGACATTCAGAGATTAAGCTTTGCTGGGGGGGAAGAGGGTGAACCGGTGAATTATCAAGGAAGCCATCAGCACCATGGGGGGTAGACCCCCTGGGCCCAAGACCCCCTGGCAGTGGAAAGGTAAAATACCTGGAATTTTTGTCCTGCATCTCAGGGGGGGGCACCTCTCCCGCAGGGCTCTGCAGGAATGACCTGGGAATCGCTGTGTCCTCTAAAAGGCCACCTGCTGAAGTTCACAGTTCTATCAAGGAACAGACAAACGCGGAACTACAGAACTGCTAAGGCGGTGGCTTTCATCGTGTTTGCATTTAAATTAACCCCGAGTCAGCCTGTGCTCAACTCTATGGAAGGGGTTTCCACACTTGACAAGGTCACCAGTTCAAGTACTAAACCTAGAAAAAAAAACAGACTTCATTTTACACCTTAAGGAAACCTTCTCATCAAGCCCTGGAGACCATCAGCATCACGTCTCGGAGACCAACTGCTCCTGGAGAATGCGGAGGTGTCCCCGGGGCTCCGGCGGACTCAGAGCAGCCCGCTGAGCCCTGCACCCTGGCATTGGCCATTCACGGAAATAACGTGACCTGTGTGACTTCTGATGGTCTACTCAGCCTCTCGGTGCTGTGTTGTCCTCTAGGAAGTGGGGATCCGGCTAGCGCCCATCAGGAGTTTGTAACACTCACCAATTCATGTCTTTTAAACACACGACCCACAGAAACGATGCAGAAAAGACAGGCCAAGTTAATGAAGCAAAGAATGAAAAGAACCATACTTCACCTCTGCTGCTCTCTGATCCTTTTCTGGTGACTCAGGGGTTCTCTGGGGCATTTTCACTGTGCAGCACAAGACCCACCCCTGACACTGAGTGCTCGTGCACCCCAACTCCACCATCACCCCAACATGTCTCCGCTCTGGCCCACTGTCTTACTTTTTATTCTTCTGGGTTTCGTGTCTAAACACTGTTCTCTGACAGCTGTTCCCGACTCCAAAGCCACTCC
Source organism: Suricata suricatta (assembly GCF_006229205.1). Lineage (NCBI taxonomy): Eukaryota > Metazoa > Chordata > Mammalia > Carnivora > Herpestidae > Suricata > Suricata suricatta. The sequence continues at coordinate 144,467,618 of NC_043705.1, forward strand.
TGCTCCCCCCGCCCCTGCCCCCCAGATTTAGGACACGGCTGCGGGCCCCTGAGGCTGGGACACCAACCCTTCGGGCAAGAGTGACCGTCGCAGCTGGAGGACTTCCTAATTTTCATCAGCAAAGTCATCAGCCCCAGCTTCACTAAGTCCAGAGAACACGAGAACTGATCAGACCGCTGCTTTGGTTTCCCTCCTAATACACAGACACGGCAAACTACAGAGAAAGTACCTCCTTTCTCTTGCTTCATCATTCATTGGTTTGCAAGCTGCCTGAAAAGGGTAGATAAATCGTGGGGGGTTCCTGTTTTCTTATTAAAGCTCTTCTTTATTGAACTAGGAATGTCCGTTTGCAAAGTCATCAGATGTCTCGTGCGCACCTGCCCGAGGTAAGCACCTGGATGTCGGCTGGGTAGATGATTAGCCAGCCTTCCAGATCGGGGCCAGTGTGCCCCGAGCTCTGCAGAGGGCCTCTCCGGGGGCTGCATCTCTCCTGGCCGCTTCTGTAAGTCATTTTGCATTGGGAACTTCACCTAATTCTCATGCTGCACTTGCAGGGAAGGAAAGAGCGTGTGCTTTGCTGCCGATCAGAAGATGCTGTTGCTCGCTCAGCAATGCATGTCAAGGAAATGCTGAGGCTCCAAAGTCAGATATTGTGTGAGAGTTGGGGTTTTTTTTTTAATATTTATTTATTTTTGAGAGAGAGAGAGAGACAGAGTGCAGGTGGGGGAGGGGCAAAGAGAGAGGGAGACACATAATCCAAAGCAGGCTCCAGGAGCCGAGCTGTCAGCACAGAGCCCGACTCGCGGCTTGAACTCATGGAGTGTGAGCTCATGACCTGAGCCAAAGTCGGACACTTAACTGACTGAGCCCCCAGGCGCCCTGGGTGAAAGTCAGTTTTATCCACAATTGAAACCTGTTGGATTTCTACAGACAAATAAATTAAACAGGATATGTATCCACAATAATATGAAAATATAGTTGACATTAGAGGAGGGTTTTCTGAGAGTAGGAAGAAAGGGAATCATTCAATAAATAATCTTGTGAAAACTGGTCAGCTCTTTGGAAAAAATAAATCTATATTTCTTCTTTCTTCTGTTCACCAAAATGATAGTCAAGTACAGCAGAAAATGCTAAAAAGTAAAATAAATAAATAAATAAATAAATAAAAATATTTGTAATTTTGGTGTAGACAGTTGTAAATGGGAAACAAAATCAGGAAGCCGTGAAGAAATGGATTGATAGATATGGGTAAATTCAGTGTTTGGGTGTGGTGAAAAACACCATCAAGTCAAATGACAAGTTAGCAGGAATTTTTTAATGATTATCTTTTTATTTTGAGAGAGAGTGAGCATGCAAGCAGGGGAGAGGGGCAGAAGGGGAGGGAGAGAGAGAGAGAGAGAGAGAGAGAGAGAGAGAGAGGATCCCAAACAGGCCCCATGGTCAGACTGGAGCCGGACACAAGCCTGATTCCAGGATCATGAGACCATGACCTGAGCCAAAATCAAGAGCCAGATGATCCACAGTTGAGCCTATAGGTGCCCCATTTAGTGGGAATTCTTGAATGCCTATGACAAAAACTATGACCCTTAAAAACAATCTATAAAAACCAAAAATGAAGAAGTAATACAACTTAAAAAAAGGAACAGAAAAGAAACAAAAGATGGAAAGGAAGAAAAGGAAATTTCCAGGTAAGAAGAGGGTTATTAAAAAAAAAGGGTTTGATCCTACTTCCAATTTTAGCGAGAAGATGAAAATCACAACAAGGTGCAATGTTTCCTCTGTCCTACCGGCTGGCCGGAAAGTCAGCCTTTACCCTGTTACAATCAAGACGTGAGGAAAATTAGTAAATTGGTAAAGTACTTTTGGAAAGAATTGGCAGTGTCTCTCCAAAACGTACATGCATGTACTTTCAACCTAATAATTCTTCAGCTAGAAAGTTACCCTATGAAAATTCTAACACCTATATCACTAGATATGTAAACGATACAGAGCATAGTAGAAATAAATACAATAATCCCCAAAATGACATACTCGAAATGCCTCCTGATGAACGACAGGTTATATAAATGAGGAAGGAAGTATTGGAAAGTAAAGTCAGCATTTGAAAGAACTAGATAGTTACTGATAGAGAATTATACCCAAATGGAAAAACAAAGTGCAGAACTATAGTGGCATTAGTATACACTTGCTATAAATAAGAATAAAAAACGTGTACATCAATGTATATATTTATAAAAGCTGCCCATAAAATGGAATATTACTTGGCCATTAAAAAGAATGAAATCTTGCCGTTTGCAACGTGGATGGATTTAGAAGGTATTATGCTGAATGAAAGGAGTAAGACATAGAAACACAAATACCACATGACATCACTCATGTGGAACCTGAAAAACAAAACGAGCAATTGAAAAAGCGGAAATAGACACATAAATACCCAGAACACACTGGCGGCTGCCTGAGGGGCAGGGAGTGGGGGATGGGCAAAGCGGGTGAAGCGGGGAGGGAGGTAAGGGCTTGGGTCATGGAAGGAATGCGTCACAGGGATGGAAGGCACAGCACTGGGCATGCAGTGGATGGGAACATAACAGCGGAGCACGGTGACAGGTGTCACTTGTCGTGACACAGCGTACGGCCCCATCACCATGTGGTACACCTGAAACTAATGTAACACTGTGTCTCAACTAAACGTCAGTAAATAAACATTCAATACAAATTAAAATTAAAATACAAGCTACCCATTAAAGTCACAGGAACCAAAAAATCAAACGGAAGGGCACTGGGTGGCTCGATTGGTTAAGCATCTGATTCTTGGTTTCGGCTCAGGTCATGACCTCAAGGTTCCCGAGTTTGAGCCCCGCATCTGGCTCTGGGCTGGCAGCAGGGAGCCTGCTTGGGATTCTGTATCTCCCTCTCTCTCGACCTTCCCCTCCTTGCACTGTCTCTGTCTCTTTCAACATAAATAAATACACTTTAAAGAATTAAAAAAAAGCGAAATGGGAATTAAGAGATGCATAAATGTCCGAGCACTCAGACCGTTTCTCCTGCCGAATAACGAGTCCCCACACAGCGGGTGCAAGCTTGCCCCATGGGAACCCAGGGCCCTTTGCAAGGGGGCTAGCTGGCAACCACCAGGGCGAAGCGCCATTCGGCTCATGAGGTGAAACAGGCATTTCATTTCGCAACTGATTTACTTCTATCCTCCTCTGTTTCCTTCCCGAAGCGTTGTTTGTTCGAGGAACATTCTTCTCCTTCGAGTCTTCTCGGTGATGCTTCAGAAACACACGACACTCACAGCTTTTCTAGAACTTTTATAGAAGTCAGATTCTGCTTTTTATTTCCTTAGAACCTCAGAACCCACCAGGAACCCGCCCCAAGCCAGGCCATCCCCCACCACATGCCTGGGACCACAGGAAGTCTCGCTGCATGATTATCTGTGATGCTGTGAAAATCAAACTTCTCCCAGAATCTCCTGAAAAGCCAAACAAACGAAGAGGTTCTTTCTCCAGGAGATTTGCACCTGCTTCTTTTTATCCCATCCCCGCTACACCTGGCTCAGGCCCTGGGCCTCCTCAACGTGCTGGTCTGAAGGGACACTGGGTTAACGTGCCAGCCACAGGAATTGCCCGTCTTCCTAAACCCCAGTAAGTCCAGGCTTCAATATGCAGTTCTCATGGCTATAAAACTCGTCCCTGGTCACCTGCGTATTGCTCACGGGTCGTTTCAAAAGGCTGTCCTTTTGACCCCTGATACTTCGCTAAGGTGAAAGCTAGATGCCCACACCTTGTTAGTTATGGCGCCATTCAGTCATCATAGTCCACCAAGAAGACTGAGCCCCAGCTTCTCCCAAATCCCGGGTCCTACCACAGTGCCTTCAGGACACGTCCGTGTCCCCTGAGCCCTCGCTGTGGGTGCATGGGAAGAAAGGAAAGGCTTGGAAGTCATCAGTGGGAGGCTGGCTAGGGTGGACTGGGCATTGACTGGAGGCTGTCTGGTGGCTGATGAAGGCCGAGTGGAGGCCGACTGGAGGCTGACTAGAGGCTGAGTGGAGGCTGACTAAAAGTTGACTAGAGGCTGAGTGGAGATTGATGGAAACTAAATGAAGGCTGACTAGAGATTGTCTAGAAGTTGAGTGGAGGCTGATGGAGGCAAGGCAGAGGCTGACTTGATGCTGATGGAGGTCTGACTATAGGCTGATGGAGACTAAGTGGAGGATGACTGGAGGTTGACAGGAGGTCAACCGAGGCTGACTCAAAGTTGACAGGAGACTGATGGCAGCTAAATGGAGGCAAACTAAAGGCTGGTGGAGGCTAAACGGAGTCTTACTGGATGTCAGCTGGAGGCTGACTGAAGGCTGACTGGAGGCTTATGGAGGCTAAGTGGAGGCTGATGGGAGGCTGATAGGAGATTCATGGAAGCTAAGTAGGAAGCTGACTGAAAGTTGAATGGAGGCTAAGAGGAGGCTAACTGGATGTTGACTGGAGGCTGATGGAGGCCGACTGAAGGTTGTCTGGAGGCACAGAGGGTGGACTTCCAAGGAAGAGACTTTTTCTACGCCTTCCCCCATTTGCATGATGCAAACAAATTTATCTTTTGTCGAATTCTCTGTGGATTTTGTGACCTGGACAGCGTGGGCCAATGTCACAGCCAGCAGAGCAGAACAAGGGCAGCCTGGGTAGAGCGCCAACTATGCACACTCCCCACACACTGTCACGGAAGGGGTGAGCGCCACTGCACACCCATGCCGTTAGCCAGTCAGGCTTCGGGTGAATTTTACAGCAGGAGGAAGCAGGGGTGTGATTTCGGAGGGCGACTTAAGAACGCACTGTGATTATCCAGCCTGTTCCAGATGATCAGTGACCATGACTATATTTAAGACCATTCCTGAGTGTGGCTGTACCAGCATCAGAAGCTCTTTTTGTTCTGAAACTTCCTCACAGAAGCTTTAAACGTTCAACACTGTGAATGCCCTTGTCTTTAAAATCTGAAGAATGTTCACATTTTTTGCATTTTATACTAATTTTAATTCACTCAAACAGTAAGTTACCAACATTTCGTGTCTTCCTCCCTAATAGAATCTTAGTAGTGATGTCAGATGGAGATGACACTTGTCCTCCTGGCAGGTCCCTGCCTGAAGCCTGAGCCAGTAGTGTTAGTGGGAGATGCTTCTCGCCCACTTACGGTTTCTTCAGCATGGCGGGAACCAGGAGCACAGATCCTGCCCCTCACTGGTCCTTCCGGGGAGGGAATAACTGGTCTGGGAGTCTGGACTCAGAACCAGGCATGCCCGGCACAGCCCTTCCCACTGGTGGCCGCCCCTGGTGGTGACGGTCAGGGGCCCAGCAGCTCTTGCAACGCAGTGCCTGGGTCTAAATTGGGGTCCACTTTTAGGAAAACCACTCACCTGCACAAACCTTCCACTGTCTCCAAAACTGATTTTATCAGTGATTTTAAAAAGGATACATAAGTCCACTACGTGAGTTACTTTTTTTGTTTGTGTTTTACAGTTCATTCGGAATATAGAATGTGGGGAAAAGGGAAAAGGGAGAAAAAGAAGTAAGGAAATGGAGAGATACATATTGGGTCACTTCAAAACCCAATAGACTTTATTTGCTCACAGGTGGCATATTAATTAGAGTATTATGGATACTATTATGCACATAAATCCATAGAAAATAATAATTACTTTGTCTAGGGCTCCACCTATGTGGCAAGTAATGTGCTGTGTGTTTTGCTTTATTTATTTATTTAGAAAGAGAGAAAGCCCAAGAGTAAGGGAGAAGGGCAGAGAGAGAGAGAGAGAGATTCCCAAGCAGCATGGAGCCTGACCTGGGGCTCAATCCTATGAGCCAAAATCAAGAGTTAGATGCTCAAGTGACTGAACCCTCCAGGTGCCACTGTTTTTCCCTATTTATTGTTCCTATCCTAGTAACTGACATATAAAATGAGACTTAATATTCCCATTTAAAGGAAAGAGCCATTAAAATAACAAATTTGTTCAACATTGTAGACGCTAACAAATGGACTCACTAAGATCAACACTGAGGCTACATGACTACAATATCTATGTCCTCACTGGCACATCAATGCTTCCTCCATCCGTGTTATTTCTCAGGGGGCGTAGTATGGCCCACAGAGAATAGCTAGTGATGGTGATAGTTCAGAGTGCACTTGGATTCGCTATAAATGCACATTATAAACTCTAGGACCACAACTAAAAAATGTTTAAAAAATATATGTTATATGCTAAACAGGACAGGAAATGGACTCATAGCATGCCCATTTAAAACCACAAGAGGCAGAAAAAGAGTAAAGGACAAAAATAAGAACAAAGAACAAGAGCAACAACTAGAAAACAAGAACAAATACAGTAGATGTTAATCAAATATGAATATCAATAATCACTTTGAGTGTCAAATATCAATAATTAATATCAATAATCACTTTGAGTGTCAATGGTCTAAATGAACTAATTAAGAGGCAAAGATTATCAGGATAGATTGAAACACAAGACCCAACTGTAAATTGTATACAAGAAATCCACTTTACATATAACACACATATAGATTAAAACTAAATGGATAGAAAAATAATGTACCATGCTAACAGTAATCAAAAGAAAGCAGGAGTAGCTATATTAATTTCAGACAGAACAGACTTCAAAGTAAATTTATCAGGGATGAAGAGAGACCATACATAATGATAAAGGTGTCAGCTCTCTGAAAAAACATAATGATTCTTAACATGTATGCACCTAATAGCAGAGCATCAAATTCTGTGGGACAAAAACCGACAGAAACAGATGAACCCACTCTCCTGGTTGGAGATTTCAGCACCCACTGCCAGAAATGGAGAGACCCAACAGGTAGACAATCAGTAAGGACGCAGTGAACTCTGCAACACCATCCATCAACTGGATGTAAGACCTCTGTGGACGACTTCATCCAACAACAGCAGAACATACACTGCTTCCAAGCACTCATGGAACATTCGCCAAGACAGACCACATTCTGAGCCATAACACATATTTTAAATTATTTAAAAGATTAGAAATCCTACAATGTGCACTCTCAGACCACAAGAGAATTAAAGTAGAAATCAATAACAAGAAGGTAAGTGGAAAATCTCAAAGTCTGTGAGGATGAAACAACACACTTGTAAATAACACACGGATCAAAGGAAATTCAAGACAAGATAAAAAATATTATTAACTAAATTATAATGAAAACATAATGTATACAAGTTTATGAGATGCAAGGAAAGCAGTGTTCAGAAGAAAATTTCTAGTATTGGAAGCATATATTAGAAAAGAAGAAAGATCTAAAATCAATGACCTAAATTTTCACCTAAGGAAAGAAGAAAAATAAAATCAAATAAAACCCAAAGTCAAAAGAAGAAAAGAAACAGTAAGAATTAAAGCAGAAATCAGTGAAAGTGGAAACTAGAAATCAACAGAGATTATCAAAGAATCCAAAACCTGGTTCTGTCAATAATGGTGACATGTATTCATACTTAGAGAATGCCCACACTCTGAATGTTTTCCTTCTTCAAAATAAAGAACATTGAGCAAATTAAGCATACACTCAAAAAGTGTTTGAGAACACAATGAATGGCCATCTGGAAGTTGGAAAAGCTAATTAAAAATAAAGAAATAAAGTCAGAATATGTGAATCGGTAAACAGTCAAACAATGTGATTATCAAACCAAAGAAGTCTAGTAAATCAAAGATCTGGTTTTTAGAACAAAATGAGCACACCTCAGGAAAATGCAATGAAGATGCAACAGGTGAGGAAATAGATAATAAAATCAAATATGTCAATGTGGGATCAAATTTCTTTTGGAGATGAAAGGTTACTGTAGCACATCTTCTGTGATTAGTGAATTGGTTATTATTATTTTTTGTGCACTTTTCAATTTTACTGGACCTTTCAGACCAATCTACTATAAGGGTTTAAGTCTCTGTCAGAGGGGAAGTCTGTACATGCACTGTCCACAATGGTGGCCCTTAAATTGTAACTAAAATAGAGCACAATTAAAATTTCAGCTCTCCAGAGCCATACAGGGGTATTCAAGTTTAAATTTAAATAAAGCAAAATCAAAGTTAAAATTTTAATCTCGCAATTACTCAGTAGCTGCATGTGCCTAACAGCTACCATACTGGACGGCACAGTATTTCTATCACGGTGTACAATTTCATTGGAAAGTACTACTCTAAGACTGATGGTGAAAAACACATCTTTGGGAGCTTACTTTTTAAGACTAGTTTGCTAGATAAATGAGAGGTTGCTACAGCATTTCTTTATCATAGTATATATCAGACGGTTAGAAATAATCTTACCAATCACAGCGGCTAGAATGTTCAGAACATGTTATCTTTGATTGATGGCTCAGTAAGATTGCTTTTGGTTGACACAATAATATTTGAACAAGAACAGCTCAAACTTAAATCCTCAGATCCTGTTTCTGTACATTCCCAAGACACCAAGAAATACTTAAGCAAAGTTATTGAGTCAAGGCATGGAATATATTGCTTCCACTTAATAAAACCAAAATACCGTGGGCAAAACATTATATTAGATTCCTTGCGGCGATGTATAACATGCAGACATGACTTCAATTCCACTGTGGAAGGAGTTCACAGTCCTTCTCATCCAAGGATTTTGCGGTATGTTTCTTCATTCATTCCCTCATTTTATTAACTCAGTGAATATTTGGCAATTGCCTATTATGTGCTGGGTGCTCTTCTAGGCAATCCTGATGCAACAATGAACAAAACAGACAAATACAGCTGCCTTCCTGAAGCCTGTATTCCAGTGTGGGGGCGGGGGGAGTGGTGAGGGAAGAGAGTAACAACCAATGTAAAAATATCATAAGAGGTTAAAAAGGAAACAACACAATTCCAATCAAATTTCTCCCAAATTGTTTTGTGAATATAAGCAAACGGATTCTAACATTTATATGGCAAATGACTCAGACCACCCTAGTCAATACTGAGGGAGAAGAAGAAGCCTTCTTAAGCCTGACACCAACCCAACTTCACAACTTCCTCGAAAGCTACAGTAATCAAGTAATACTAGAGAGAGCAGAGACAGACGGAGCGATGGAACAGCACAGAGAGCCCGGAAACACACCCACGTAAGGACGGTTAACTCATCTCTGACAAAGAACCAAAGGCCACACCGTGGAGAAGAGATAATTCTTTCAACCAATGGTGATTGAACAACTGGCCATCCACACACAAAGAAATGAACCCAGACACAGACTATAAACCTCTCTCAAGAATTCACTCAAAATGGATTGCTGACCTTACTGTGAAATGCAAAACTGTAAAACTGCAGGAAGATGACACAGGAGACCATCTAGAGGATACCGGGCATGCAATGACTTTTTTAGATGCAACACCAAAGCAGGATCCATGGAAAAAAGAGATGAGCTGAACTTCTTTAAAATTTAAAAATTCTGCTCCATCAAGAGAGCAAAAAGACATGGGATGCCTGGGTGGCTCAGATGGCTGAGCGTCCGATTTCAGCTTTGGTCATGATCTCACGGTTTGTGGGATCCAGCCCCACGTCCGGTTCTCTCTCAGCAATAAATAAACAATTAAAAAAAAGAGAGAGAGAACAAAAAGACGTGCTACAGACTGGGAGAAAATATATGCTAAAGTCCTATCTTCAACCATAAAACAACAAGCAACACACTAAAAAATAAGCCAACAGCCTTAACCAACAGCTTCCTAAATAAAGCATGCGGACAGCAAATCAGCATATGAAAGACATTCGGCCTCATGTGTCATAAGGGAAATGCGCAGGAAAACAACAGTGACACAAGACCACACGCCTTTGAGATTGACCACGATCCGGAACACTGGCAACACCACACGCCCACAAGGGTGCGGAGCAGTGGACACTCTCCTGTCACGGTGGGACTGTATCGTGGAGCAGCCCCTTTGGGAAACGGTGGGGCAGTTTCTTACCCTTGCTATAGGATCTGCACTCATTCCGTTTGGTGTTTACCCCAAAGAGTTGGAAACTTCAGGTTCACACAAAAGACCTGCCCACAGATACTCATAACAGCTTTATTAACGAGCAACCAAGACAGCTTTCAGCAGGAAGATGGATAAGTAAGCTGGGGTCCATCCACACGTGAAGTCCTCGCCAGCACTAACAAGCATGAGTTCTCCAGCCATGAAAGAGCATGGAGGAACCTTAAATGCGTATCACGAAATGAAAGGGGCCAATCTGAAAAGGCTGCGTCCCCACAGGATTCCAATTCTATGACATTCTGGAAAAGGCAAAACTACAGACAGTCGACCCAGCCAAAGCTCTCAGGGAATTTACCCAAAGGATACAGGAGTGCTGATGCATAGGGGCACATGTACCCCAATGTTTATATCAGTGCTTTGAACAGTAGCCAAATCATGGAAAAATCCTACATGTCCATCAAGAGATGAACGGATAAAGAAGATGTGATTTATATACGACGGAATACTACTCGGCAATGAAAAGGAATGAAATCTGGCCATTTGCAGCAATGGGGATGGGACTGGAGGGTATTATGCTGAGTGAGGTCAGTCAGTCAGAGAAAGACAGATATCACATGTTTTCACTCCTGTGGAATTTGAGGAACTTAACGGAAGACCATGGGGGAAGGCAAGGGGAAATATTATTTCAAACAGAGAGAGAGGCAAGTGATAAGAGACTCTTAAATGCAGAGAACAATCTCAGGGTTGATTGGAAGGGGAGGAGAAATGAGGGATGGGCATCAAAGAAGGCACTAGTTGGGACGAGCACTGGGTGTTGTAGGGAAGTGATGCATCTTGGGAATCTACTCCCAAAGCCAAGCGCACACTGTACACTGTATGTTAGCTAAAGTGACAGTAAACGATGAATCAATACATAAGATAAACAAAAAAAGAAAAGAACATATTGGTGGTTGCCAGGGGTTAGTGCGAAGGGAGGTATGAAGAGGCAGAGCGCAGGACTGTCAGTGCCGTGAAATGACTCCGTGTGACACCCAAATGGTGGATTCACGTCCCTAACAAGTGTCCAAACCTACAGAATGCACAATTTTAAAAGTAGACCCAAAGGCAAATGACTTTGCATGATAACAGCATGTCAGCGGAAACTCACCAGTTTTGCTGTGAACCTGAAACCTTGCTCTTAGAAATGTCTATTAGAAAAAAAAAGGAACAAGTCATGATGAAGAGAACATTAGGAGTCCAACACAGGAGGGCATTTCCGGTGGGATGAGAGGAGGAGGCCCCCTGAGGGCACCTGAGGGAAGGCTCTGGGCCACCCAGAAGCCACAGCAACGGCCCTAGGGCCCTAAAGGGTGGCAGCTGATGTGTGTTTTTGCAAAATAGCTTCACGTGAAAGATGTCCCAGCTAAGGCTGCTGGTGATATTGGTGGTGGACCTAACAGTAATAACAACCATTCGGCAGGACCTTGCTCCAACTGGACAGACGTTCCTGGAAATGCGTCCCCAGAGAGGGCACACTGGGGGCTTCTGGGGCCGTCCCCGTGACCCCCTGCACCGCCCCACCCAGAGAGCTACACTCACCATCCGCTGCTTCCACTCTTGCTCTCCTTCAGGTTTTTTCTCTGCCTTTTATTTGGTGGGGGGGCACGGCGGGAAGCACGAAGCACCTCCCTACCCGCTCACAGCCCTGCAGTAGCATCTTCTGACCTGCAGACGCAACCGGGGCTCTCCACGGCCCCAGGAGCATCACCCCCCAGGCTGGCTTCCGCCCCCTCACGGGACCCTCAGGACACTCCCTCAGAGCCGCCCCCACTCCTGCTCCAGGAGCGCGGGGCTCCCTGCGGCCTCGGGGCCTCCACGCCCCCTGCACCAGCCCTCTACTGGCCTGGCGTGGTCTCGCCCTCAAGTCTGCAGTGATGCGTGGGCTGTGGGGACTTGCCTGCCCTCCCGTGGGGGGCGGATAGTAGCCCCAACCTGATGGCACCCAGAGCAACAATATAATGACAGGTGGTGGCTTTGGAGACCAAAGATCTGGTTCAAGTCCCGAGTCTGCTTCTCTTCAGAGTGTCAGGGCAAGTGCGTGTGGGTCCTGAAACCTAGTTCCGATCTTTGCAAATAAAGGATACATCTAGAGCTGCCTCTGGGATGACAGTACAGATTAAATGTGTACAGTTCAAATGTGGCAGAGAGAGCGCGAGAGCGCGAGAGCGAGAGAGAGAGCGAGAGAGAGAG